>NC_056735.1:171070079-171071550 GCF_019279795.1 Protopterus annectens | reverse complement strand
AAAATTGAGAGGGTATGACAAATGTGTCAGGGCCATCACAGTCAGCCAGAGAGATTTCAAATTGTGACATGCTTGTTGCACCCCACTCCCCCATGTAGTGACTCTGGATGTGTCCAAGCAAGGCAAGGAGTAGTTGTATCTACCTTGGATGTGGAGGACACACTGCATAAGTACTACAGTGGCTTTTCATCTGTCCTTGATTTTGCAGAATGGTCTGGTTTCTGTCATATTTTTGTACTGTTGATTTATGCTTATTACTCAGATTTATGCTTATTACTCAAAGTGCCTGTTGCTCTGTGTTTAAGTAGCAATGCTTTAATGACCATAAGGTAAGCTTGTCTGAGATCGTAAGATGCAAGTAAGCTTTAATAAGCATACTGTTAAAGAATTGCCAACATTGAAAGCCTTTCTGTTGTTGCCATGCAGAGAATACTTGACTAGATAATGTATAAGCCTTGGGTATTAAAGGACAGGATTCCATTATTTTAAAAAGCTCATTACACTTGTTGGAGACTTCCAGTCATCTCCTTAGACTTTACCCGTAAACTAAACAGAATGCCAATCATGTGTGGTCCATAACCTGTACAGTAATCCTTTAAGCAATGTATCTTGAGCTTGTTTCTTGTTTGCTTTTCATTTTTTACTTTTATCATGTTTTCCCCATGAAACAAGTTGTCAGGCAGCAGGTCTTTTTTTGGATAAGAAACATTTTTACAAGTGGGGGCATCGCATAGATTTCTACTTTCAGCATGTTACTTGGTACTTTAATAAAGCTGAATATATTATAATTAGAACTGCAGTGCAAGGAGAAGTGGTTTGAATTGAGTGCTTCTGGTTTTTCTTATACTTGATTTTGACTGGCATTCCAGTAATGTATTTAAAGTAATTTATTTTTTCATGCCTCACAACCTTTTGTTTCCATCTAGATGTTAAGTAAGCTGTCATGCAGCCAATGCATTGAAATATTTTTATTCTTCTACACTTATTTTTGTCTTGATTGGACTTTCATAATGATGGTTTGCCACCCAGGGCAGCGTATTTAATTAAAGTTAGTTTTTTGTGGTTTTGTGCATAGCTCCTCCCCTTTCTGGTTGACCACACCCCCTCCCCTTGACCCCACCCATTCAGCTGTCTCCTGCAGCCCCCCCTGTGATTTGAAGTCACCAGCCGCCACTGTAAAAAATGAGACCACAATAAATCATTTCAAAGCTTTTACCACCTTTAATGTGACCTTTAACCTTTTCCAATTCCATTTAAAAACAAACCTATTAGGGGAAAAAATATAAAAAAAATACTTACAGTAAGTTATTTGCATGTGTGCACACCCTTAAACTAATACTTTGTTGAAGCACTTTTTGATTTAATCACAACATTCAGTCTTCTTGGGTGCACACCTGCCATTAATTAAAGAGACTCTAATTAACCCCAAATAAAGTTCAGCTGTCCTAGTAGGATTTTCCTGACATTTAGT
>NC_056735.1:170619280-170674280 GCF_019279795.1 Protopterus annectens | reverse complement strand
TGCTATTTATATATACCAACTCCGAGAATGCCCTACAGTATGGAAAAGGGAAATCTTTCCATTCCGCTTTGTATGGAGATCTCCGTTAAGAACATTTGAACTTTCAAAAAGTTTGATCATATGGTCTCGGCCATATGAAAGTTGAACTTTTGAAAGTTCAATCATATGAAAGGTACCCATATGTATGTATGTGTATGCATATATATGGGTCCCCTTCAAAACATCTAAAACCCATAGCATCGAATTTCATAGCATCTAACACTACAAATCGCATGAAAATAACATCCCCTCCACATATAATGACACCAAACTACCAAAAGCACTTTTTACTACGTTTCTGCAAGGGGGCTTGATACAGTGGGGTTAGGAAATTAACTTTTTCCCACTGTAGTGTGATCTTGGAGTTGATATATTTAATTTACGGGGGGTCTGTGGGGGCAGAGCCCCCCACATGAGGGGTACAGGGGTGCTTGCCCCCTCTGCAGAAACGTAGTAAAAAGTGTGTTTGGTAGTTGCTGTTATATGTGGAGGGGATGTTATTTTCTTGTGATTTGTCATGTTAAATGTTATAAAATTCAATGTTATGGATTTTAGATGTTTTGAAGTAGACCCATATATATATATATATATATATATATATATATATATATATATATATATATATATATATATTTATATAATGTGTGTGTGTCTGTGTGTGTATAAATATATATATATATATGTATACACACACACACATATATATATATATATGTATACACACACATGTATCTATGTATGTATGTGTGTGTGTGTGTGTGTGTGTGTGTGTATATGGGTCTACCACAGTAAACAGACAGCTCACAAGACTTACAACGAGATCACCGACACCACAAGAACGAAAGTGCAAAAACACAGAAGTTCACATGCCCGACAAAGCACAATCCCGACAGTTAACACAATAAAAAAAATTGCCGTTTTGAAAAACACGCACACAACACAAGCACACCAAAAACCTTATAAACCTACACAAACCGTACATACACAACTATCTGTGCAATAACCTTAGCCCAAACCCTAACCTTAAGGTCCGTCGCTATTGCACACTTACCTTTCCCGCACCCTAACCCTAAAGTCCATCAATATCGTACACTTACCTTACACGCATCCTAACCCTAAAGTCAGTCACTGTCGCACACTTACACATTCGCGCTCAAATACAAGCACACATGTTTCGCATGTCGATGTTTTTGGCATTGGGATTTCCACTTGTTGGGTATTTCCTTTGTCAGTCTTCTGGTGTCTGTCATCTCATTGTCATTGTTTTGGCTTGTCGGTCTTATCAGGTAGACCCTTGTAAAAAAAAAATATATATATATATATATATATATATATATATATATATATATATATATATTTTTTTTTCCTAATTAAGCAAAATAAAAACACAGAAGTTCACATGCACGACACAGCACAGCAGGTAAAAGGAAAATTCAATCATACCTTATCAAGCTTAGTAGTTTTCTGTGTAGATAAATCTAAAGTAATAGCAATCTTTTGTCTTATCCACATACACAACACTCATCACCTTAAGGTTCCCTAGCTACATGGTTAACTTTTTGTAGTGTAGATTCATATCTGTGAGCATGGTGAAGATGCAAATGAGGTGTGACCTCATTAAAATTGCTGAATCCCAATTTTGTTTGATTCCATGTAACAAGTGTAGACATAGCGCTGGCAGTTTCTCAGTGTTTGCTGCTGATGGATTGCAACTGTGAATGATGACTGGTAGGGAGAAGGAAACACAACAGTAATTCAGACTAATTTACCTAAAGTGGGTGTGTCATCCATGTTGCACTTACAAAGCATAGAAGTATCTGTATCAAGGTTTTAAACTTAAGTTAGCAGGACACAATTCTCAGTTTCTTTTTAGTAATATCCAAACTCTCCTGCCTTTGTTGAAAACATATATCATTGCCATTTAATATTCTCATACATTTTAAGGACAGTGATACAAAATGCCTTACAGACTGAATTCTTTAGATTACTGTTCAGATAAGAGAAGAATGAACACTGTACAAAGATAACACAGAGCAGCATTGCTGCAAACAGTAGATGTTAAGTTGTCCAATCTCGCCTTCGTTCTTGCTGGATGGGTTCGGAGCCGATCCCCGGCTCAGACTCGGCCACTTACTATAGCTCGAGAGCTCTTTACTGGCTCGAGGCTACCCCTTATCCCAGAATGCTTAGCATCAGCTACCCAGATCTCGTTTGCCTTTTTAGCTGTGATGTTGCAGTCAATACTGGCTCAGGCTTAATATAATTTTGGTCTCTTTTAAATTCAAATATTGTGCTTGAAATTTGATATAATTCTTCTTTGGTAGTAGTCTTTAAGTTCCTTTTACTGTAACCCCCCTTATCTCGTCTTTGTGCTTTACTTTTGTGCTGTGTCAGCCATCGCCTCTTAGTCGCTAGGCCTTCTGTTATTCCCTGAACTTGTTTAACTTAGCAAGTTCTTCCCCTCCCTCCCCTTAAGGATAGCCGTTTAAGTTAGAGGCTCTCCTTTAAGGTTTTTATTAATTTTTAGTTTTTCTGTTGTAGTTAGACTTTTACTAAAATGTCTAAGGAAGTTAAAACCTCTTGTTTTAAAAAGTGTGACTCATACTGTCAGAAGATGTCTCTGACAGATGGGCACACTAGTTGTGTTCACTGCTTGGGGGCTCTGCACCTGCACGACTCTTGTGCTCTTTGTCATGCCTTTAGTCCAAGGGTCCTGCAGGAGTGGAAAAACAAGCTTATCCTCCGTGGATTATTAAAACGGGATTCTCCGGCTAAAGCATCTCAGCCAGTGAAACCTTTGAAACCTGTCAAGCCTTCGGATCCATGTTCGGAACCGACCTGTGAGCTTGACAAACCAAGTGTGTCACTGCCGGCTGGCACCGACAAGACTACCCTTCCTTCGGCTCCAACTGTTACTTTGGAGCCATCTCAGAGCCATAAAAGAGCTAGGTCTCCTTCTTTGAACCCGATTTGCTCAGTGCCACAATCATCATTACTGCAAAGCAAGTCCAGTCATCGCTCATCTTCCCACTCCTCTCGATCCTCGAGGTTATCGGATCAGGATATGGAGAGAGTGGTCACTAGGTTGCTTAAGTCACAGGCCCTTGCTAAAATGCTTTTGAGTCCACCTTAACAGGCTTCGGCTCCATCCGCTTCGATTTCTCCTCCGACCATGCTTAGTTCGGAGCCGGACTCCATGGACGCTCCGATAGTGGTTCTTTCGGCTCTGATGACATCCTCATCAGCTCCAAAGTTGGCTCCAATTACCTCAGTTCTTCCTCCCATCGAGGTATCCAGGCGCCGAAGCTCTCTCGTCGGCTCAGAGGGGGGAAGTGGCATCAGACCCTTGTCCGACCCCGCTCTTCTTCTCACATTGTCAGCTCAGTTGAGCTCGGCTCCCATATCGGCCTTGGAGCCGTCGCACTCAGCGCAGGGTGGTATTCCTGTCTCTTTGGAGATTCTCAGGCAGAGATGTAGCTGGACTTCCCTAGACCCCTCCGAGGACGAGTCTGTATACATGGATGCATTTGGTTCCCGACCTTCCACCTCCTAGGTGTCTCAGCCTTTTGATCCACTCATGTCTGTAGTGTTTTGAAAGGCTTGGTCAGCTCCAGATTGCATGGAACCTGTCCCGAGGAGACCCAATAAATTCATCACAGCTTCCCAAGACATAACTAAAGGTGTCCCAGTTGATGCCATGGTGGTAGCAGCAGCCACAAAGAGAAAGCTGAAACCTCCTCATCTGTCCATCCACCGAATAAAGACTCTCGTACGATGGACAGATATGGGAAGCAAATGTTTTCATCAGCGACCTTCTTCCTTGGGTCCCTGAACTATCTTTCCCATTTTACTAGGCTTCAGAGGGATCTCCTAAAAGAGCTTGGAGATAACCTTACAAGATCCCACAGCTGAGGGAGCTTCAGCCAAGGTAGCTACACAGCTTGCGACTCTTATTTCAGTAGTCAACTCCTCCATGAGGCTTATTTCATATGCAGCCGAGGAGCGAGTAGAGCTGCCGGAACAGGAGTAGCTCTTAGGAGACATTCTTGGCTGCGGCTGTGTCCGTTTGCGGAACCTTTCAGAGTGTCCTTCACCAGTACCCCCTTTGGTGGCTCCTCTCTCTTTGGGCCTCAGGTGAAAGACATGCTTACCAGGTGCTAGCAGGAAGGCAAGACACTCTCTGATGTCGGAGTCTGTTTTTCCACTCCTACCAGACCATATCCAAAGGGTCAAAAGGGTGGAAAGATGTGGTTTTGAAAATCCCAGGTACCCTTGCCTGATGCACATGATGACCCAGGGGCAGAGGGAGAAATAATAACAATGGCAGATGCTGCCCTCGTGACAGAGGGGGTCCGCAAAATCAGGGTGACATATCTTCCAAACTCTTTCAACATCCCTGAAGGGATGCCCGACTGCTCAACTCTGGAGGCAGTCGGGGGAAGGCTTTCATTGTACCCAACCACTTGGCAAAATATTACAAAAGACAAATGGGTACACTAACCATTATATCTGGAGGTTACAAGATTCCCTTTCATCAACCCCCTTTTGTTTAAAAGAAATCCATCCCAGATGTTCCATCCAATCTAAGGGATCAGGCAGTCACAGAAGTTTCAAGACTGATAGAAAAAAAAAAAAACATCCAGGAAGTCCATGCAGACCAAGTAGGATCCGGAATTTACTCAAGATTCTTTTAAGTGCCCAAAAAGACAGGGGACTGGAGACTAATTCTGGATCTCATCAGGTTAAACAAATGTGTACAAAAAGAAAGGTTCCGGATGGTAACGCTGCAGTCCATGCTCCCTTTTCTGGGTCAGGACAATTGGATGTGCTCCATAGATCTTCAGGACGTGTACTATCATATAAAAATGGACAGACAGTCCAGGAGATTTCTACGTTTCCAGCTAGGGGCCAGTCATTACCAATTCAGAGCTCTGCCCTTTGGTCTCACCACAGCCCCCCAGGGTGTTCACCAAATGCATGCAGTAGTCACGGCTCACCTGAGATGTCTAGGATTCCAGATGTTTCCTTATGTGGACGACTGTCTCCTCACTGCTACTACCAGGCAACAATTTATAGAGGCACGAGATTATACCATCACATCCTGTGCTCAACTAGGCATCACAATAAACTTCGAAAAATCTGCCTTGTTGTCTTGTCAATCTGTTACATACATAGGAGCAGAGCTAAACACAAGAAAAATGATTGTAAAATTGCCTCAGGACAGAGTTTCCATTATTCGAAAACAGGTGTCACTTCTCCTGAGGAGCAAAAGAATTCAAGTCAAATATGTTCTTCAAGCTCTAGGGTCCATGGCAGCAGCCATTCTTCTAGTTCCCTTAGCACGCTTTCACATGAGAATCCTTCAGTGGCTTCTTTTCACACATTGGTCCTTCCAGGAATTACCCATGTCTCACATGATGCTAATTACGGAATGTTGCAAAAGACACCTTTCCTGGTGGATGGTCTCCCCACTAGTTACTCAGGGTAGACCTTTTCATGGAACCCCATCCGGTCGCCACAGTGACCACGGACACTTCCCTGATAGGGTGGGAGACATTATCTAGGGAAGACAGTCCAAGACGCTTGGCACCCTCACGAGTACCACTTGCACATCAGTGTCCTGGAGATGAGAACAGTGCTCCTAGCATTGCAAGCTCTTCAAGACTCTCTCCCCGCCGGGACTATTGCAATACAGACGGGCAATATTTCAGTGGTTTGGTACATCAACAAACAAGGCGGAACCAGGTCTTACCCCTTGTGTCGAGAGCCCCTCAGACTGTGGCAATGGGTGATTTCTTCCCAACGTTTTCTGACAGCAATGCATATCCCTGGGACAGCCAGTGTAATAGCGGAGAGGCTCTGCAGGGCGATCCTCATGAGTGGTCTCTGAAACAGGAAATTGTGTATCTTATTTTCTGCAAATGGGTCCAGCCTTGCTGCGATCTATTTGCCTCTCCCCTCAACAACATATGCAGCAACTACTTCTCCCTTGTTCCTCCTCCAGGTCAGACACCCAGGGATGCTCTATTTCACGATTGGCCTCAGGGACTCCTTTATGCATTTCCCTCCTTTCCCCTAATTCCAAAAGTCATTCAGAAAGCAAAATTGTTGGGTTGCAAAATTATCCTCATTGCCCACTGTTGGTTTTTACAGATTTGGTTTCCGTTCCTTCACCCCCACCTGCTAGCCCAGCCTTGGGTTCTGGACCCAGTATCGGACCTCCTGATTCATCAGTCAGATATGCTACACCAATCCCTCCAATCTCTCAAGCTCACAGCTTGGTTACTCCACTTCCAGTCCTAGCCAGGCTCCCCAATATTTCCCCAGCAGTGCATGATGATATTGATGTCCTTCAAGGATGCATCTGCAGTCATAACATATGGGTTGTCCTGCCTCAGGCAGCCCTTCGGTCGGCCGGATTCCAAAGTCTGGGTCTGGCCTCGGCTGATGTCGCACTTTCCCCGACGTCGGAGCATCTGGGGTATAAAAGCATCAGCCGACGCCATTTTCCTCAGTCTTTCTTGCCGTGTGGTGCTCGAAGCAGAAGCAGTTCGCAAGTGCCGGTTGGTCAGCTCCTGTGATTCAGCTACCGAAGACTTCGAAAAAGCTAAGTACCCCGTTGGGGACTCTTTCTTGCCTCAGCCGATGTCAGATAAAGTAAATAATTGTTTAACTTGTGGGAAACAAATACCTCATAAGGATTTCCACTCTTACTGCCTCCCTTGCTTAGGCCCAGACCACGACGTCTCGGCCTGTTCAGCCTGTGCTTCCTTCAACCGACGAACTCTTAGACGTCGGTCGGAGTTTGCAGAGGAATTCTTTGGGGCTAATTTCACATATAAGATGCCGTCGGAGACTCCGACATCGCATTTGGTGAAAAAACGGAAGGACAAGGACCGACACTCGCGGCCCGCGGTTTCGGCTGAAACCACTGTTAGGCCTACCGCGAGTGTCTCTGTTTCGGCCGAAACCGAGTCCTCGGTACTTCCTTTAACCGAATCCACTCAACCGACCACCGCGGCCCTGGAGGCCCCGGCTGTGTCGGCTACTGAGCTACCTACTGAAACCAGTGTCCAGGAATTGTCCGACACCATTCCTTTGGACAAGTCTACTCCTGCACGTGGTGCAGCCAGACCCCCTGCATCCATGTCCATTAAGGCTTTTTCCAGGGCTAAAGCTGCTAAACTTGCTAAAGCTTTGCCTCCCAAGACTACCTCTCAGAGACCTTCTTCTAGTTCTCAGATCCTCAGCCTTGCAGAGGATCTTATCTCTTTAATTAGAGGTTCTCAACCTCACCCGGAAAGGGGCTCTCAACCACCACCAGACAAAAGGCCCAGGACTGAGCCCTCTGACCAACACTGTTCAGATGAGTCTATGGATGGATCTGTGTTGTCATATCACCAGGAGGAGGCTTATTCGGCCTACGAGGATTCTGATGCTGAAGAATCTATCCCTTCGGCCTCCCCTCCTGAAGAGTTTTCCTTTGGTGAGACACTACACTCTATGAGAGAACATTTTCAATGGCAGGGTCAGGAATTTTCTGATTCTAGAAAGAGATTAAGGACCTTTTTACATTTACCTCAGCATAGGCCCTTAGCTATACCTCCTGTTTTGAATGTTATTGATGATGTGTACAGTGATGTTAGTACAGCCCCTGATTCTCTCCCTCCGGCTCCTGCCAAACCTGATAGATACTACAGGGTCCTGGATTCTCATCTACATCTGTACAAGGCCCATTCTGCAGACCCAGATACTATTTCTCAGGGCCCAAAAGGGGTTGCAGCTGCCACTGCCAAAAATCCTCTACCTTCTGAAAGGGAGTCTAGAGCTTTAGAGAGATGGGGAAAGAAGGTATATACTTCTGCAACTCTTTCCATGAGGGCATTAAATTGTCAATTTCATATGATACAGTATCAAGAGTATTTGTTAGATGAATTGCATAAGAAGCTTTCCTCTTCTGAACCCCTTGACCGTAAATCCCTTCAGGATCTGGTACATAACTCACAGCAGGTTAGTAATCATTTTTTGCAGTGTGGTTATGATGCACTGGAAGCTTCATGTTAGGTCAGCTATGACTGGGGCAGTTATTCGTAGGCATGCCTGGTTGAAGGAACAATCTTTACCAGACCATGTTAAAGCTAAACTCCTGGATGCTCCAATGGAAAAACAAAAATTATTTGGTTCCTCGGCTCAGGAGGTCTTAAAGAAGTTTGAAGAAAAGGCAAAATCTGTGCTAACAGTTAAGGACTTTCTGCAAGTACAACCACCGAGATTCAGCAGAAACTGGCCTACTAAGAATTGGTCCTTTCCAGACTCGGACAGATCCCAGAGGGGCAGGAACAGGCATCCTAGAGGTAGAGGGCAAGCTAGAGGCTCCTACAGAGGCCATCAGTGGCAGCCTACCAACCAGAGAGGTAGTGCAGGAACAGCAACAGCAACTACTGCACCTGGACAGACTCAATGACTTTCCCTTTGATTCCGCCGACCAGGGCTCAATTGGAAGCACCATTGGGCGGAAAGCTTTCTTTATTCTCAAAAAACTGGCATTACATTACAAGGGACACATGGACACTGCAAATAATAGACAAAGGATACAGGTTCCACTTCCACACTTTGCCAAGAAGAAACGGAATGCCAAACCTGCCACCAAATCAGAGGGCAGAGGCTTTAAAGCAGATCAACAACTTAATACAAATGAAAGCCATAGAAAAGGTACCTCTTTCAGAACAAGGCCAAGGATTTTACTCCAGATTATTCCTTGTTCCAAGAAAAGAAAATCAATGGAGGCCTATTCTCGACCTGTCCGCACTGAATACTTACCTCATTGTGCCAAAATTCAAGATGCTGACCCTACAGCAACTTCTTCCCATGCTGGGCAAGGAGTCTTGGCTGGTGACTCTAGATCTCAAGGAGGCATACCTGCATGTCCCTATTCGGCAAAGTTGCAGAAGACACCTCAGATTTCTTGCAGGATCAGAGCATTATCAATTCTCAGCATTGCCCTTCGGCTTATCTACTGCGCCCAGAGTATTCACAAAATGCCTGGCACCAGTAATAGCACACTGCAGACTTCAGGGGATTAAAATCTACCCATATCTGGACGACTGCCTTATACAAGCGGACAACAAGAAAAATTTGATAAAGGACTTGGACTATGTCATCCACCTATTGCAGGCCTTGGGATACAGTCAACATCCAAAAATTAAGACTTGTTCCATCCCAAAGGATAACCTTTTTGGGTGCAGATCTAGACACAACCACCCAAATGGCCTTTCTCACAGAAGAAAAACAAAAACAACTTCCGGATTACTTCATGAATCTGACAAGACAAACTCAGCTAACTGCAAGGAAAATCCTGCAGGCCCTGGGTTACATGGCATCCTGTATAATTCTGATTCCACAAGCCAGGCTGCATATGAGAAAATTACAATGGTACCTAAGGAGTGTATAGTCTCAGCACAGTCACAGTTTGGAAACTTTGATACCAATCATTCCTTGCCTTCAAAAGGAATTCCTGTGGTGGGCTCAAGCCTGCCAGTCCAACAGAGGGTTGCCTTTCAACAAACCAAAAACACAACAAACCATCACCACGGACACTTCAGACCGAGGATGGGGAGCACACATGGAGGGCAAATGTATCCAGGGCCTATGGTCTCAAGGACAGCTGCGCATGCACATAAACCAAAAGGAAATGCTGGCAGTGATACACGCAATCAAGGCCTTCAAACCTTTCCTCCATCAAGGCCACCTGTTAATAAGGACAGACAACACCACAGTCATGTGGTACATAAACAAGCAAGGAGGCACGCATTCCTACCCTCTATGCAGGCTGGCCATGAATCTATGGGAACTATGCTTGAAACTCAATATCCAACTACAGTCCCAGTTCGTGCCAGGGAAAGAAAATGCACTGGCAGACAGCTTAAGCAGAATTACCATGGATGCACACGAATGGATGCTGCACCCAGACATCTTTCTACTCATAACACAAGCATGGGGAAAGCCGGAGATAGATCTGTTCGCCTCGCCCCACAATCATCAACTGAAGACATTCTGCTCAAGGACATACCACCCACAAGCTTGGAGGGTGGACTCTCTCTCTCTTTCAGCTGGAAAGCTCTAAAAGTCTATGCCTTCCCACCTCTCCCATTAATGTCCAAGGTTTTACTGAAGATCAGGGCAGAACAGCCAAGAGTGATTCTGATAGCTCCAGACTGGCCAAGGCAGCACTGGTACCCACTATTGAGGAGCATGTCACAGACGAAACCGTGGCCTCTCCCCCTATGGCCACTTCTTCTGACGCAGAACAATTTCAAGATCATGCATCCCAACTTGAAAACATTGCAGCTAACTGCCTGGAAAATCCCATAAACCCCCCTCAGAATAACTTATCACAGAGAGTAAAGGACATTATTATGGAAGCTCGCCGGCCTTCCACAAGGAAGACATACTCAGCAAAATGGAAAAGATTTCTCATTTGGAACGCAACAAAAGGCTTAGATGTGACAGTGGCGAGCATGGCACATATTCTGGAATACTTAGCAGAATTGTACCACAATGGCCTGTCCTATTCTTCCATTAAGATTCATGCCTCAGCAATTTCAGCAGAATACAATGTTGATCCACCTATCTTCTCGCATCCTCTCCTCAGGCAAGTTCTGAGAGGAATCAAAAACATCAATCCTCCAAGGAAACCTCCTTTACCTACTTGGGATCTCAACTTTGTGCTGGAGAAACTAACACTTCCTCCCTTTGAACCAGCAGCATCGGCAGATCTACAGTTTCTGTCTTGGAAAACTGCATTCCTTCTGGCCATAACTTCAGCAAGAAGAGTATCTGAGTTACAAGCTTTAATGGCAGTACAGCCATTTCTTATCTTCCATCAGGACAGAGTTTCATTGAGAACCAATCCTACTTTTATGCCAAAGGTGGTATCTAGGGTATCCTTGAACCAAGCTATTCACTTGCCTACATTCTTCCCAAATCCACAAAATAAAGGGGAAAAACTTCTACACACCCTGGATATACACAGACAACTACGCTACTACTTGGACAGAACTAAAAGTTACAGAAAGACTGACCAACTCCTTGTAGCATATGCTGCCGGGGTGCAAGGAAAAACAATTTCCAAACAGACAATTTCAAAGTGGATAGGAAATTGCATTCGATTTTGTTACTCCTTTCATGGAAAGACGGTTCCTGCAAACATTAGGCCTCATTCCACGAGGGCCACAGCCACCACTACAGCCTTCCTAAGAGGGGTGGCTACTAAGGACATTTTAGAAGCTGCTACATGGAGCTCCGTGCATACATTTGCCAAGCATTACAATTTACCTTTATACTCCAAGATCCAGAGCAGGTTTTGCTACAGCAGTCCTGCAGGGTATCTTAACTACACCATCCTTTTCTTAGTACCTCCTCCCCCAGATTGGCTATGGTATTCTACCCATATGTTATGACTGCAGATGCATCCTTGAAGGACATAGTACAGTTTTGTACCTACCATAAATGTAGATGTCCGATAGGTATGCATCTGCAGTCAGGTTTACCCTCCCTCCTTCCCCTCTGTGGTATTCCTGGGGTGCTTACCCCTCCATTAGCTATCTGGGGGATCTATTATGGTGTATTTGTTTGTATATATATATATATATATATATATATATATATATATATTTTGGAAAATGTTTGGAATTTATTGCATTCCTCCAAATTTGGCCTTCCTAGAGGGCACCTGGCATCTGGGGCAAGAAACATTGAGGAAAATGGCGTCAGCTGATGCTTTTATACCCCAGACGCTCTGACGTCGGGGAAAGTGCGACATCAGCCGAGGCCAGACCCAGACTTTGGAATCCGGCCGACCGAAGGGCTGCCTGAGGCAGGACAACCCATATGTTATGACTGCAGATGCATACCTATCTGACATCTACATTTGTGGTAGGTACAAAACTGTACTTTTCCTCCCATAAGACAAATACAAGGAAAGTCAATGCTAGCAAATGGAAAAGATTCTCTTACTGGGCAGAATCCAGAAATCTAGATCCTTTTACAGCTCCTATACACGAGATTTTGGATTTCTTAGCGGAACTGTTTTATTCTGGTGCAGCGGCTGCTACCATCACTGTACAATTAGCTGCCATTTCAGATGTTCATGTTGGAGTTTCTAACTCCAGCATAATGTCTCACAAAGTCTGTAAGGCCCTCATGAGAGGTACATCTCTACTTAGACCCCCAGTAAAAGAGCCCCTTCCACCTTGGGATCTCAATTTGGTTCTGGCCTCCTTGATATTGCCACCCTTTGAACCAGCAGCATCATGTTGCTTGAAATTTCTCTCTTGGAAAACTCTTTTCTTAGTTGCTATTACTTCTGCCAGACGTGTTTCAGAACTTCATGCACTATGTGTTCGCCCTCTATACCTAGTTTTTCACAGAGACATAGTTTCTCTGAGAACCAACCCATCTTTTCTACCTAAAGTTTGTTCAGAACACAATTTTAATCAATCCATTGACCTTCCTGTCCTTTTCCCTAATCATTCCAACAAGGCAGAATACAGATTACACCAACTGGATATGTATAGACAATTGCGTTTCTATCTCCATAGAACTAAAGAGATAAGAAAATCAGTTGTTCCTTTCATTTGCTAACAACAAACAAGGCCTTCCAGTTTCTAAAGTAACATTGTCAAAATGGTTGTCAGACACCATAGCCCATACCTTCCATTTGCGACAAAAAGATCGTCCAGCAAAACCCAAAGGCCATTCAACCAGGTCAGTAGCTACTTCGGTAGCGTTTCAATCTGGACTGCCCATAGATTCAATTAGTGCAGCAGCTACTTGGGCAGATCCTTTTACATTCATTTCTCATTACAAAGTAGATGTTGTCTCCCGGGGCAGGGCTTCCTTTGGTTCCACGGTTCTGACGAGTCTTTTCCAATGAGCCACCCAGGATTGAGGTGCTAGGGACGCTGTCCCATCCAGCAAGAATGAAGGCGAGATTGGACAACTTAACATAAAGAAGTTATGTACCTACCATAACGTTCCATGTTAGTTGTCCTTCATCTCACCTTCCTTATTGCGTCCCTCCCTCCGTCCTCCTTCTTCGAGGATTGAGAGGTGTTTCTCAATGGTTTCACTGGCTAATTTGTTTTGTTATTAGTTGCTTCCCACCCAAACCATGACAATTAACTGTATATCCACTTCTATTAATGGATTATTTTGTATAAATATGTCTAGTGTGAGCTGTCTGAAACGAGATCTGGGTAGCTGACGCTGGGCATTCTGGGATAAGGGGTAGCCTCGAGCCAGTAAAGAGCTCTCGAGCTATAGTAAGTGGCCGAGTCGGAGCCGGGGATTGGCTCCGAACCCATCCAGCAAGAAGGAAGGTGAGATGAAGGACAACTAACATCGAATGTTATTGTAGGTACATAACTTCTTTTTATAAATGGTTATGTGAGCACTCGTTGCACTACACCTGAAATTAACAGCTGTACAAACAGCTGAGAGTGTACAAGTGCTGTATGTCTTGTTAATATTGTGGATGATTTTGGACTTGTATGCACAGTGATGTTCATTTCTGCTGAAAAGCTGTTTCTTTGATAAAGAGGGATAAGACAATGTGTTTTTTTTAGGTTCATTTGTGTGACGGTTCAAATCCAGACTTGTGTAAAAATCTTTAACGTGTACAACCATATATTTTGTAATGTTTATTTGATTTTTTTAATACCACTATTTGTGCGGCATAGCGTAAACAGGAGAAATGGCTAAATATAATAAATGTCATGTAATGTACTTCTGTGATAAATAGATAAGTATGTGTAGCACATCTGTTAAAACACGGTGATCCACACATTTATACTATCTGTAGATTGCGGTTTAAGTCCCACATTTGTCTTTTAAGGATGAAACATAATAAATGCTGCTCACAAGGCTAAAACAAGGTGAGCTTTGTTTGTCACATTTGAATATTACCTTTGCACAAATCTGGACTAATGGGCCAAACGCGAAGCAGACAGAACACCTGCAGACAGGATGCAGATACTCTCTATTTCAAAAAGGATACATTGTTGCATCTTTTGCTTTCCATTGAGCAAACCTGCCAAGTGGCATTGTGTGGCAGTTAGCAACCTTCCCCAATATCTGTACATCTAGAAAACTTGCAGACAGTTTCAAAATGGATAAATTGTATCCTGTATTTTTTGCATCTGCTCAAACACACCTAATAATGAATATGAAAATATATAGCTGTTTCTTAACTGTTTCTGTGACCGTGGGTGTAAGCGTAGGGTTGCAGTACAGATGAGCCTGGGTTCTAATCTAGCACAGTTCCAATTTTATTAACGCTTGTCCACTCAGTTTGAAAAAAAAAAATAATAATAATTCAAACATGATTATAAATAATAAGTATGTACATCAGTGGAGCTCATATGAATTATTAGTGTGACAGAGGGTATACTGAATATTATGTTTCTGTAATTATAATTGTCTTCTCTGGCCTTGAATGGCTTTTAGCCCTCTTTAATACTCTTATGCATATGAATGCATAAAGCAGGACCTTGTTAGGTCGCACACATACGTTGTTAACCCTTCAGTCTGTCAGGTGTATTTATATATAATTAGTGAGTATATTCAACAAGCACTTGTTCTGTGGCAAGGATGAAAAATCACTTATGTGGAAGAATGCTTTGTGTCTAATACATAGGTTTGAATCCCACCTTGTACAAATTCATTTTATCAGTGTTTAAAGCCACACTGAAAGTGTGACAGGTTGTATAATTTATACCCGAATACATGTTTACCAAGTTAAATCAAGTAACAGGTACAGCAGCATCCAAACCAAAAACTAATGCAGTTGGCACGTTACCCTTCTTAATTCATGTTGATCAGAGTGTAAAGTGTGTGTGCTTGTATCTTTAAGAATCATGCGAGGCTGTATGTGCATTTATATAACAGTACATGTGCACAGCCTTAGTGCCATTTTGTAGAATCAGTTAAGGAGTAAGCATGTATGATCATAGTCATTAATTGTATATAAGTTACTTAAGTTAGAGTCAGTAGTCAACAGTAGTATTGTGTTTATATGTAATGAAGCTGCTTAAAAAAACCCATGAAGATTCGTTTATTCATGTACCAACACGAAAGTGACATGGTGTCAGAAGTGGGATGGAAGAGAGAAGAATATTCCGAGCCATGGGATGTAAAGACGACAGAGAAGGTAAAACCGAAAAAGTGCACAAATATAGCCAGAAAGAAACAAAGGTGTTGAGAAATAACACCAACTGTTTACTTGTTGCGAAAGACAAAAAAGGGGCATTACAAGGGCATAGCACATTATCAGGCAAGTGGAAAGCAAGAAAAGCTTGTTAACTAAAGAAAATGTTTAAGATAAAAGTATTAGATCAAACAATTATAAAGCAAAATGAGCATATGTAAAGCAGAAAAACGAGTGTGTTTAAAGCAAAACAAATGTGTTTGAGGCAAAGTTGGGCATGTTTAGAGTAAAACAAGCACAAGAAAAGTGTATTGGCCATAAAAAGGCCTTAAATGATTATAATAAGGCTAATAAAGGGCACATTATGTGAAATAAAGCAAAGCCACTGCATGCGTTTTGGCAAAGTGCTGTATTTGGGCTTAACTGCGACTACTAAAGACATAACTAAAGTTATTTGAAGTATCTCAGAGTGTACAAAAGTGCTTACAGTGTGTGCTTGCTACTGTGCATGTATTTCAATGAGTTTGTGTGCAAAGTACAACTGCTTCATGTAATTCAAAGTACAGTTATTTCAAAAAAGTTTACTGTGCTGGGTGTGTCCATTCGCTAAGAACTGCTATTACAGAGTGCATCTTATACTGTAGAGATTTGCCTAGTAATGTACCACCATTCTGGGGACATTTCAGTGTGCTGTATGCAATTGTTCACATTGTGCAGTTACTTGGCATGTTTCTTACACTGATGAGAGGTGTTTTCTTACAAAAGACAACATTACAAGAGTATAACAGTGCTTGTGAATTAGTTAGTTGCATTGTAAAGTTCTTGAATGTTTCTTAAAGCGACGACTATCGATGAAGGCAGGCATGCTGCAATCATTCACCTTCACTGACTAAAGTTCCAAGAAGTACGTCAGATGATGGTAAATGACTTTAGCATTTTCACCTTTACTGATAAAATTCTGAAAGTATCGAAAAGCCAGAGTAGTTATTTTGCAAAGTTCAGTAAAAGTATCGAAAACCAAGAGAAGTTTATTCCCCAAAATCCAGTTATTTGAAAGTACTACGAGTTTGTTTATTCGCATAATTCCGAAAAGTTCATCAAAAAGTACAAGTTCAGAGTACAAAGGAATTGAACAGTTATTGGCATTAATTCTGGCGTATGTGCATGTGTGTATATTTATGCTTAGCTGCAAACTTCTTTGCTGGCATGTGCTACTGTGGTAGATGGATTTCGAAAACCCCTACCACTTGTGTTTGATCAAAATATTGCAGAGAAGTGGAGAATATTTAAGCAAGAGTATGATATTTTCGTGCAAGCAGTGTATGCAGATAGAGATGCACACACAAGGGCATTCATTTTGCTAAACTTAGCTGGTTCAGAAGCTATTGAAAGGGAGCATTCATTTGTATATGCACCAGCAGTATATGAAGGAGAAGGTGCAGACTGGCATATTGTTGTACAAGCTGAATCAAGGGAAGACCCCGAGTGTTTGAAGCGCATTTTCAAAGAAATGTGTAACCCGCAGACAGATATTCCATTAGAGAGGCATTTGTTTTACACAGGAGATCAGAGGCCAGGGGAGACATTTGCAGCTTACATAGCTGACTTGGGAAACAGAGCTAAAATGTGTCGGTTTCATGATCTTAGGGATGAGTTGAAAAAGGACAGGCTTGTATGTGGTATAGAGATTTGACCGATCCATGAGGTGAGAGAAAAACACACAAATATGCTTTCGAGTGACAAGAGCATGGTTTCAGTTGGTGCCAGAGTACATGTAGATAGTATGCAACACGTGGCAAACAACAACAGGCCTAAGCATGTGGCAGCTACAGGATTTCCAAAGAAGGTGTGCAGCTTTCCAGAAAGTTCTAAGAAAGGTGTAAGCTCCAATGCCAGCTCAGTGCAACACAGGCAAGTTTCAGTAAAACCCAAATCGAGCTTTATTGTCAGCTGTCACAATTGTGGTGCAAACCATGAGTCTAAAAGAGAGAAGTGCTTAACATATGGTCAGCAATATCACAAGTGTAAAAAAATGAGTCATTTTCAGACGTTTTGCAGATCAAGCAAGCCTCACACAGTTGTAAAGAAAGGTCACACAAAAAAAAGCAAGTTGATCAAGCAGAATCGAAGTAGTCATTTTCTGTGTGGATGGTGTATCAGTGCTTGGTGAAAGAGTTGATGTAATGAGTGAACTTATTAACAAGGAGTGAAGTTTTTTGTACTGTCTAGATTAATGGAAAATCCACAGAGCTCAAGGTAGACACTGGCTCAAAGTGTAATGTTATATCAGCAGATACATTTGCAAGAGTGAGAACTATAGAACAACTCAGTGTAACCAGCAGTGCAAGACTCGTTGCTTATGGAGGTGAAAAAATTCATACCGAAGGTTCAGTGATACTTTCATGTTATTTGTCCAAGAGCTGTAATCCGAAGACCAGTGCAGTCTTTATTGGGTCTCAAAGATAGTTTAAGAATGAAGTTGCTTTATTTTGCCGAAGAGGTTCATCATGTAAGTGCAGTTCTGAGTTCCAGTTTTTCTGAAGCCATTTTCTCAGAGTATGCTGATGTTTTTGATGACATATTAGGCAAACTTCCAGTTGTGAATTCTATGAAGTTAGACCCAGAGATCACTCCAGTAGTTAGACCAGCAAGAAGAGTTCCAATAGCGATACAAGATAAAGTTAAAGGTCACTTGGCTAAAATAGTACAGCAAGGTGTGATTTGTCCAGTCACAGAATCAATGGAATGGGTGTTGTCCATGGTAGCCACTCACAAAAAAGGCTCGCATGAAATCAGAATATGCATTGACCCAAGAGATCTGAATAAAGCATTAAAAAGACTGTATCATCCTTTGTGCACAGTTGAAGAGGTTGCAGCTGCAATACCGAATGCCACTGTATTTTCTGTTTTGGATGCAAAGAGTTAATTTTGGTAAGTGATGCTGGATCGCAAATCCTCATTTCTAACTATGTTTGGTACTCTGGTAGATACAGATTCCTAAGGATGCCATTTGGAATAAATTCTGCAAGTGAAGTTTTTCAGCATGCTGTGGAGCTAATTTTTTCAGGTTATCCGTGCACCATCATAGTAGACGATCTGTTGGTTGTAGGCAGTGGAGAAGCAGAACATGACAGAAACCTAAAGAGAGCTCTAGACAGAGCACGTGAAGTGAACTTAAAGCTCAGTCATCTGAAGTGCAAATTCAGACTTAAGAAGTTACATACATAGGTCATTTGTTTACAGGTACAGGCTTAAGACTGACCCGACCAAGCAAGCAGCTATTCTAGAGATGTTACCACCAGGTATGTACAGAGTTTGCAGCGTTTTCTGGGCATGGTCAACTATTTAGCCACATTTATACCAGACTTCAGTGAGTTGACAGCATCTTTAAGAGAGCTCACATGCAGAAATGTTGCATGGTCATGGTTAGAACATCAGAAGGCATTTGAAGACCTCAAGCAGAAAATTGCCCCCCCCCCACTTTAAGATATTATGATGTGAACAAACCAGTTATTCTTTCTTGTGATGCTTCAAAATGTGGTTTAGGTGCAGTTATACTTCGAGAGAGCAGACCAGTAGCCTGTGCATCTAGGACACCAACACAAATTGAGATGCAGTATGCTCAAATTAAGAAAAAACGGCTATACTATTTGATGTTCCAGGTTTCATGATTATATTTATGGTCGTGCTGTTCAAATTGAAACTGATCATCAACCTTTAGTTACTATTCTAAAGAAGTCTATGCATTCCGCTCCAGCGAGATTACAAAGAATCATGATCAAACTGCAGAAGTACAATTTCAAATTGGTCTACACTAAAGTTAAATTGCTTTATTATCCAGATCTCCAAGACTTATAACAGACCAGCTTGATGCAGAAATCTAGTTACGACTCATTGAGTAAACTACTTCAGCCATTGAGGGAAGGAGAGACTGTATAAATTCAGACAACAAAAGGTTTTGATTGAAAAGGACAGATTACAGGCATTTGTGCTGAGCCAAGATCTTACTTGGTAAATTCTGAAGGAATAGAATCGCAAACATCTTCTTCCTGTACCAGAACCATCACCATCATTGCAATCACAACATTGCATCTGTGATGTAAATTCTCAATCAAAGACTGAGTCAGACACTGTTTCCAGGCCAGAACGTGTTCAAAAGTCTGATTCTGTTCCAGAAAGTGATTTGAACATTCCACAGGTCAACCATTTTGCAGAAGCTGTCCCAGTTGCTAAATCAAACTCTCAATTTTATGTCATACGATATGGACGAATGTCTAAGCCAAGTCTGAAATATGCAGCAATGTGGACTTGATTTTACATACCAATATGTTTAGTATTGTGTAATGCATGTCTATGGATTACCTGTGATTTCTGCATGCTGAAACAGTCTCATGACAATTGTATGATATATTTATCAAAGAGGGAGGATGCAGATCAGAGTGTGTGCTTGTATCTTTAAGAAGCATGCGAGGCTGTACACGCATCTATATAACCACACACGTGCACAACCTTAATGCCATTTTGTAGAAGTGGTTAAGGAGTAAGCGTGCATGATCGTAGTCATTAATTCTATACAAGTTACTTTAGAGTCAATAGTTAACAGTAGTATGTGTTAATATGTAATGAAGCTGCTTAAACAGAACCCACGAAGGTTTGTTTATTCATGTACCAACACAAAAGTGACAGTTCATAATCTACTTTCCTGTCCATTTGGCACTGTTGCTGTCCACTTAACATCGTGCGAACTCTGTTGGCATGGTTGTTTTGGTTTGCGCACTAGCAGTAAACATGGTAACATGGGCGGCCACGGTGGTGCAGCGGTTAGCATTGCCGCCTCACAGCAAGAGGTTTTCCGGTTCGATTCTCGTCTGGGGTGCCTTCTGTGTGGAGTCTGCATGTCCTACCTGTGGTCGCGTGGGTTTCCTCTGGGTGCTCCGGTTTCCTCCCACATCCCAAATGCATGCTGTATGTGGATTGGACACTCTAAATTGGCCCTAGGTGTGAGTGTGTGCACCTTCTGTGGAAGGTTGGGTGCCGGGCTGACAACTCGACACTGTAAAACTCCACTGCCAATCATGAGCGGACAGGTGATCCGCTGTGGTGACCCCTAATCGGGAAAAAGCTGGAAGAAGAAGAAGAAGTAAACACGGTAACACACATTGGCGGGAAATTAAGGTTAACTATTGCTGTTTTCTCAGGTCAGACATGTCTGGAGGTAGAAGGGAAGGTGCCCAATTTAGGGAGCAAAGGTGGGATATTAAGGAGTCCAGAATCTTTATTTGACTCCTTGTAAACCCCCTCAGCCGAAGGGGGACTGTACCAGCTCCCAGTACAGGTCTGAGGCATGGAATAGTCTGGCTAAGGACGTTTTCAGTGTGACTGGAATTCCATGCATTGGAGAATAGAGTAGGCACCACTATAATGATCTCAGAAGAGACAAGCAGTATACACTCAACCAGTGACTGGATGAGTTTAGGACTGCTGACATCCCACAGTTGTGTAATTATACAGATACAGAGAATTAAAACTAGATAGGCAGCTGCATATACACAAGAGTGGTATGATTAATGCTGTTCTCTTGTTCTCCTCTTTTTATTCCACAGCCAACCAAGAGGTAATGGCGAATAGGGTGCTCCATGCGGAGTGTCTAGAGAGACAGAATGAAGCAAGGGGTTCGTGTGCAGCACAATATAACTATTATTTTAACATAACTATTATATTTGCTGAAGTATTTCTCTTTTATATAGTAGTAGCAAATTAAACATGCATATCCTACTGTAAAAGCAAGCATGCATGCTTCAGTCTGTAGCATACAGAGGATATAAAATGTGTACACACCCCTGTTAAAATGCCACGTTTTTGTGATATAAAAAAGTGTGACCACAGTAAATCATTTCAAAACTTTTCCCACCTTTAATGTGACATATAACTTGTACAATTCAATTGAAAAAACAAATCTGTTGGGGGGGGGGGGGATAAACAAAGTACAATAAGCTGGTTGCATAAGTGTGCACACCCTTAAACTAATACTTTGTCGAAGCACCTTTTGATTTAATTACAGCATTCAGTCTTCTTAGGTACACACTTGCCATCAATTATCTGATTAACCTCAAAGTTCAGTTATCCTAGTAGGATTTACCTGATTTTATTCAGTTGCCTGCTACAGCAAAAGCCATGGTTCGCTGAGAGCTTACAAAGCATCAAAGGGATCTCATTGTTGAAAGGTATCAGTCAGGAGAAGGGTACAAAAAAATTTCCACAGCATTGGATATACCATGGAACACAGTGAAGACCGTCATCAAAAAGTGGAGAAAATGTGGGACAACAGTGACATTGCAAAGAACTGG
Organism: Protopterus annectens; assembly: GCF_019279795.1. NCBI lineage: Eukaryota > Metazoa > Chordata > Ceratodontiformes > Protopteridae > Protopterus > Protopterus annectens. The sequence goes on along the minus strand of NC_056735.1, from coordinate 170,652,689 downwards.
ATGTCCCCCCAAAATTGGTGAAAAGACAAGACAAAAACTGGTCAGGGAGGCTGCCGAGAGACCTACAGCAACACTGAAGGAGCTGCAGGAATATCTGGCAAGTACTGGTTGTGTACTACATGTGACAACAATCCCCATATTTTCCATATGTCTGGGCTATGGGGTAGGGTTGCAAGACAGATGGCTTTTCTTACACAGAAAAACATCCAGACCTGGCTTAAATTTGCAAATCAATACATCTAGTCTCCAAAAAGATGTGGGGAAATGTGTTATGGTCTAATGAGACCAAGGTTAAACTTTTTGGCCACAATTCCAAAAGGTACGTTTGGTTCAGAAACAACACTTTGCATCCCCAAAAGAACACAATCCCAGTGAAGCATGGTGCTTGGCAGTATTATGCTTTGAGGTTGCTTTTCTTCAGCTGGAACTGGGACTTTAGTCAAGGTGGAGGGAATTATGAACAGTTCCAAATACAAGTCACTTTTGGCCTAAAACCTTCAGGCGTCTGCTAGAAAGCTGAAGCTGAAGATGAAGAGGAATGTCACCTGTCATTACGACAATGACCCCAAGAATACATTCAATGACTTCACCAGAAGAAAATTAAAGTTTTGGAATGGCCCAGCCAGAGGCCAGACCTAAATCCAATAGAAAATCTGTGAGGTGACCTGAAGAGGGCTGTGCACAAAAGATGCCCTCGCAATTTAACATTTGGAGCGCTTTTGCAAGGAAGAGTGGGCAAATATTGCCAAGTCAAAGACGTGCCATGCTGATAGACTCCTACCCAATAAGACTGAATGCTATAATTAAATCAACAGGTGCTTCAACAAAGTATTGGTTTAAGGGTATGCACACTTATGCAATCAGCCTATTGTACGTTTTTAATTTTTTTATATTTTTTTCCCATAAGTAATAAAAAAAAACACACACTGCAACTAATGAAACAAAAAAAACTAACCTTATACATCAAAAACACACTCCAGTTTGTTAAATGTTTTGTGCTTTCGGCAGAATAATACACTTTGAAGGTATAAAGAATATTATTAACCACAACTGGAATATTTTTAGGGGAGAGAGTGAATATTTTGAAAAGGTTGGACATAACTCTGTGGTGGTTTTATATTACTTTCTCAATGGTATGGATGAGAACGGGAACGCCAGATGCAGCTCCAGCTGCTCATGCCAGGATTTGGCCACTTCTATTGGGAACTTGTCTGCCTTAATACAGGCTTTAACACAACGGATGTCAGATAACTTTGTTTGTTTTCAAGCTTGTGCAACCGATGTGGAGGTTGGAATGATTTTATTACACCAGCTCAAAGAGATGAGCATGATACACAGACTTTTGGTAATTCATTTCGGGCTACCAAAGTGATGTTAGATCAAACACCTCTGGAGCCAATGAGGAGAGACTGGAGGAGTCGTTTTCCTTACGTGGTTGGCTGGAAAGGAAGGACTTCTCATTCAGCGTTCCCATCCGTGAAACAGACTATGGCAGCTTAAACAATCAAATAAAACTGATTAAGGAACAGACTTTTAAACTGTGGAAACCTCAATTAGAAAATTCGTATTTAGAGGAGGGTGCCAAAGGGCTGGAAATATCCAAACGGACTTGTGAAAGGTTCGGGCTTACACAGTGAGTTGCTAGAGTTGTTGAGCAAACAAGGTTGTGAACTTTTGAGTTAGAAATAAGACATAATGTTAAGAAAATAGGTGAACTTAGAAGGACTATTGAGGTCTTAGATGACAATATAAAGAATGACTTATTATTTCAGTCCAGAAGTAATGATTATTTGAATGTTTTTAAAGAAATTGAGAGTAAAATAATAGTGTTTAAAAACAGGAAAGCTGATAAATTATTAAGGGACAATTGAAAATGCTAATGATATCAATAATGAAGTTAATATGGGGGACAATGGGGGGGTTATTGAAACGGATGGAATAGAGTTTGAACCTGAAAGCCCTTTAGAATCACAGCCTCTGAGGAGGTCGGAGAGACTTGTGAATCAGAGGCAGAGACAGCAGCAAGGGCTAGAGGAGGAGACCAATGGAATGTACTCCCAGAGGAACCAGTACAGGAGAGGTTCATCCCGCTGGAATGACAGTTGGAGGGGGAGGGCCAATTACAGGTGGTGAATGACCCACCTAATTGTAAAATAGTGTTTAATGAAATTGGCGACTTAATCACAATTCCATCGAAGTTACTTGTGAATGGGCTAATTTAATAAGGTTTGACGTTTTATACCCACCAGGAAAGCTAGAGTGGATGAATCAATAATACAACTCAAATTATTTGTGAGGAAATTGAATTTGGGTTTGATGTTCTTCATCTCACATTGCTGCAGTCCTTACACTTGGGTAGTCCGCTGTCCTCGGTCGGCCCGAATATCAAAGTATAAGGCTGACGTCGGTCAAGGCGCATTAGACTGACATCAGGACGTCAGGGTACAAATGCGCATGACCGACGTCATATCCTCAGTCTTTTTTGCCGCATGGTCCGATGCAGAAGCAGCGTTGCAAGTGCCGTTCGGCGTTCTGAAATTTTTCGAATTCGGAGTTTCAGACGAGTCAAAGTTGGCTAAGTACCCGCTAGAATATTTTAGTTTTTCTTGCCTCAGTGGTTTACCGGATGTCAGAAAAAGTGAATAACTGTATTTCTTGTGGGAAACAGATACCGCATAGAGATTATCATACTTTGTGTATTCCTTGTTTAGGGCCTGAGCACGACGTTGTTGGGTGTCGCTTTTGTGCTAGATTCAATAAGCGCACTATTAAGAGAAGGTTAGATTGTGCCAGGTTAGTCTTCGGGAAGCGGTGCAATTATAATATGCCGCCGGATGCTCCGCCCGCTTCTTCGAAGAAGCGCAAGGATAAGGCAGCTAAGCCCAGGTTAGACGAGTCGTCCGTACCGGACGCCGGTTCTTTAGAGGTGTCGGTGGAGCTGGTGGTTCCACCGGAGGTTTCTCTGGAGTCCCAGGGGGAGACCTTGTTATTGCAAGATGTGGCCTCTCAGGAGGCAGGTCAGGCTGAAGGGGCTTCTCAGGTTACTGTACTGGCCTTCTCCTTCTGTTTCCAAGGCTTCTCCCAGAGGCAGGCCAGCTTTAGCTTCAGTTGGTGTCACTCCTAGTTCTTCAGGATCTATGCCCAAGAAGCATATGCTTAAAATGGCAGAAGATTTGATTACCTTGATTAGGGGTTCTTTGCCCCCTCCTGATAAGAGGCCTAGGGTGGAACCTGAGTTGGGGAGTTTTGAGCAGGCTTCAGATGTTTCAGAGTCTTCGGCTGAAGACTTGCAGGAGTACTCTCCTTATTCTGATTCTGATGTGGATGATTCTACTCCTTCTGCTTCTCCTCCTGAGGATTTTTCTTTTTCAGAGACTCTTCATTCCATGAGGGAGCATTTTAAGTGGGAAGGTCAGGACTTCTCTGATTCCAGGAAAAGGCTTAGGGAATTTTTGTTTCTACCCCAGCATAGACCTTTGGCTATACCTCCTGTTCTGGATGTTGTGGAGGATGTGTTTGCAGAGGCCTCTCTTAATCCTGATTCTTTGCCTCCTGCTCCTGTTAAGCCGGATAGGTATTATAGGGTGCCTGAAGCTCATAAGTATCTTTTTAAGAGTCCTAGGGCGGACCCAGAGACTATTAGTCAGGGGCCTAAGGGTGTTAAGGCTTCTGTTGTTAAAAATCCGGTTCCTCCAGATAAAGAGGCCAGGGCTTTGGATAGATGGGGAAAGAAAGTCTATACTTCTTCTACCCTTGCTATGAGGGCTCTGAATTGCCAGTTTCACATGTTGAAATACCAAAACTATCTACTGTCTCAATTGAAGTCTAAGGTAGATGCTCTGGCGGAAGGTATTGACTGTAAAGAGTTACAAGATTTGGTACATGTCTCTGAACAAGTGGGTAAGCATTCTTTGCAATGTGGTTTTGATGCTGTACAGGCCTCGCCTAGGGTGGCTGCCACTGGATCAGTTCTTCGCAGGCACGCCTGGCTAAGGGATCAGAATTTAGCTGACCATGTTAAGACAAGGATTTTAGATGCTCCTTTGCAATCTGATGTGTTATTTGGTTCACCTGTTGAGGCAGTCTTAAAGAAAATGGAAGATAAGGCTAAGTCTATGCAGACTGTTAAAGATTTTTTGCAGGTTCAGCCTCCAAAGTTTAGCAGAAATTGGCCTACCAAGGGGTGGACGTATCCTTCTTATGATTCCCAGTCTAGGGGTAGGTCTAGACGTGGTAGGGGCAGAGCTCAGGGCTCTTTCAGGCCTAGAACAGGGAGTTCTCCTGCACAGTCTTCGGGTGAGGGCAGGGGTCAGTCCTTTCGTAAACAGACCCAATGACCTACCTTTTCAGCTGCCAGAGCCTTCTCGTCTGGCAGCACCTTTGGGAGGAAGGTTGGCACTTTTCAAGGAAAATTGGAGTTTAATTACCCAAGACAGATGGGTATTGGATATCATACACCAAGGTTACAGGTTTTATTTCCATACCTTGCCTCCTTTCAAAGGCATGCCAGACGTTCCTCCTCAGCAAAGAATAGAGGCTCACAAACAGATTTCTCTGCTGCTCCAAATGGGAGCCATACAACCGGTCCCTATGTCAGAAGTGGGCCTAGGATTTTATTCTCGCCTGTTCCTAGTACCAAAAAGGGGAACACGTGGAGACCAATTTTGGATTTATCTATCCTCAACACTTATCTGGACATTCCCAAGTTCAAAATGTTGACGTTACAACAGCTTTTACCTCTGCTGGGCAAAGATCACTGGATGGTGACTCTGGATCTCAAGGAGGCTTACCTTCATGTTCCTATCAGGCTAAGTTGCAGGAAGTATCTACGCTTCGGGCTGGGACTTCTCATTATCAGTTCTCTGCATTGCCCTTTGGCTTATCTACTGCGCCCAGAGTGTTCACGAAGGTTCTGGCTCCAGTGATAGCTTTCTTCAGGCTAAGAGGAATACAGATCTATCCTTATTTGGACGATTGCCTGATTCTGGCTCAAGGAAAGGACGAACTTCTTCATCATCTACACTATGTGATAGCAGTGCTAAGATGCCTGGGGTATTCTGTGAACGAAATAAAGTCCAGTCTAGTACCCTCTCAGGACATGTGCTTTCTGGGTGTGAGACTGAATACAGCATCCCAGATGGCCTTTTGACCCCGGACAAACAAAAGAATCTTTCTCTTTACTTCCATCAATTGTCTCATCAGTCCAGGCTGACTGCAAGGACAGTCCTTTAAGCCTTGGGGTTCATGGCATCTTGTATTCTGGTGCTTCCCAATGCCAAACTGCATATGAGGAAGCTACAATGGTATCTCAAAAATGTATGGACACAGCACTGCCAAGATATGGACACTGTCATTCAGATAATACCTTGCATTCAAAAGGAATTTTGTGGTGGGCTCAGGAATGTCACCTAAACAAGGGACTCTCTGTGACCCGGCCAGAGGCGAGTCAGATTCTAACGACAGATGCCTCAGACAAAGCTTGGGGAGCTCATCTAAATGGAAAGTGGATACAAGACACGTGGCCTGCCAGACTTCTGCATCTACATATCAACCTGAAGGAGATGTTAGCAGTCCAATTTGCATTAATAGCTTTCAAGGATTTACTTCTTCCAGGGCAGGTGTTGATTCTAACAGACAACACAACTGTCATGTGGTACATCAACAAGCAAGGGGAACTCATTCTTATCCTCTGTGCAGACAAGCAATGATTTTGTGGGAGACTGCTCTCAGTTTAAAGCTAAATCTACAGGCAAGGTTTCTGCCGGGAGCACAGAACTCCTTAGCAGATGTGTTGAGCAGACAAATTATGGATCCCCACGAGTGGAAATTGGATCCTCATGTGTTTCAGAAATTGACAGTGTCATGGGGATCTCCAGACATAGATCTGTTCGCTTCTCCACTAAACTACCAGCTGCCAAAGTTTTGCACAAAAAGTTTTCATCCCACAGCTTGGAAAGTGGATGCTCTTTCCTTCAATTGGAGCAATCATCATGTGTATGCGTTTCCACCTCTGCCTCTCCTCCCAAAGGTACTTCTGAAGGTCAGACAGGACAAGCCAAAGATGATTTTAATAGCTCCAGATTGGCCTCGACAGCATTGGTACCCGCTACTGAGAAGTCTGGTACGGAGCCTCCATGGCCTTTACCTTCGATTCCTCACCTGCTGTCTCAGGAGAACAGTCATTTACTCAATGTCAAACTTCACTCTCTTCACCTGACAGCCTGGCATATTCTGTTTTAAACCCTGGAGGGTTTCAGCTTCCACAGCAAGTTTTGAATGTTATTTTGGAGGCCAGAAGGCCTAGTACAAGGAAAGTGTACGCAGATAAATGGAAGAGATTTTTATTTTGGAGTGCAACAAAAGCATTTGATGTTTCTAAGCCTAATTTAAGTGTGGCTCTTCAATATCTTACTGAGTTACTGGACAAAGGTTTGTCCTTCTCTTCTATTAAGATTCATGCTGCAGCAATTTCTGCTCACTATGATTGTGACCCACCATTGTTTTCTCATCCTTTGTTTAAGCAATTCCTTAGAGGGGCAAAGAATATAAGACCCCCACGGAGAGCTCCTACTCCTGCTTGGGATCTCAATTTTGTGTTGGAGAAACTCACTCTACAACCTTTTGAGCCTGCAGCTACTGCTGAGTTTAAATATTTATCATGGAAGACTGCTTTTTTGTTGGCCATTACCTCTGCGAGAAGGGTTTCTGAATTACAGGCCCTTATGGCAGTTGAGCCTTTCTTAATTTTCCATAAAGATAGGGTATCTTTGCATTACTAATCCTTCCTTTATGCCTAAAGTGGTTTCTAGTGTGGCTTTAAACCAAACTATTCATTTGCCTACCTTTTATGCAAACCCCAAAATAAAGGGGAAAAGATTTTGCACACTTTGGATATACACAGGCAGTTGCGATATTATTTGAGCAGAACTAAAGGGTTCAGGCAGTCTCAGCAGTTATTTGTTTCTTTTGCTTTGAGTTCTCAGGGCAAGCCTGTGTCAAAACAAACTATTTCTAAGTGGATTGGGTTGTGCATTGCTTTCTGTTATTCCCATCATGGCAAGGAGGTTCCAGCTGGGATTAGGCCTCATTCCACTAGGGCTACTGCCACTTCAACAGCCTTTTTAAGGGGGGTGGCAACTAAAGATATTTTGGAGGCAGCTACTTGGAGTTCAGTCCATACTTTCTCTAAGCATTATCACCTTCCACTTTACTCTAAATCTAGGGCTGGTTTTGCCACTGCTATTTTACAGGGCATTTTGGCAGCTCCTGCTTCTTTATAGTTGTGCCATCCTCCCTTACCTCTGCTTTGGGATTCTACCCAAGTGTAAGGACTGCAGCAATGTGAGATGAAGAACATAGTACAGTTTTGTACCTACCATAAATGTAGATGTTCGAAGATCCACATTGCTGCAGTCCAATTTACCCTCCCTCCTTCCCCTCTGTAGTTAGAGGCGGTTGTGTGGGTTGGATTGTAAATATTGTGTATATTGTATATATTGTACATATTATTAGTACTAGGGTGGTTGGTTGGTTGTTTTGTTGTCTTTGTGTTTTGACCTTTCTTGTTAGGGTCTTCTGACATCTGGGGCAAGAAAAGACTGAGGATATGACGTCGGTCATGCGCATTTGTACCCTGACGTCCTGATGTCAGTCTAATGCGCCTTGACCGACGTCAGCCTTATACTTTGATATTCGGGCCGACCGAGGACAGCGGACTACCCAAGTGTAAGGACTGCAGCAATGTGGATCTTCGAACATCTACATTTATGGTAGGTACAAAACTGTACTTTTTTCATGGTAACAATTCTTTGCATGACATTAACATATGCAGGAGACCTAGTGTCTTCAATTCACCTTTACATCCCTTGATCAACATCTTTGAAACAATGTGTGAGAAGGATATAAGAAATGTTGTAGGAGAGAATAGGGACAGATATGTTACAAACAACTTATCTCAGCAAGAGAGGGAACTATTGGGGGAGATTAGAAGTATGGAAAAAGTCAGAGTTATGAGACCTGACAAGGGTGGAGGCCTAGTGGGAATGGGTGTAAATGAATATGTCAGTAAAATGTTGTCAGCATTGTATAGTGACACTTATGAGGAAGTCTCAGTCATTGAAATGGATATTGCATATTGTAGAATAGCTCTTTTGTTGGAAGACTTGGTGTTGGATGACCAGATTACCCCTGGTGACTGTGACCTTCCTGAAGGTTTCTCACCCTAGGACCCCCACCATTTTTGATATACCAAATACACACAGATGTGTGAATGATCCCCCATTGAGGCATATCGTCGACACAAAGGCCTCAAAAACATTACCCTTGGCTAAATATGTAGAAGTGAATATAAAAGGTTTGGTATTTGAACTTAGTTATATATTCAAAGATTCATGGGACTTTTTGTTTAAAGTGTCAAATCAATTGTACTCAAATCAATTATTGTAAGTATCGCTGTATGTGATTTATATTCTGTGATACCTCATGTCGAAGGTCTTGAAATGTTTTGAGTTTTTGTGTAATCATCCAAGGGTTGATTATGACAAAGCATTGACGATTCTGACCTTGATGGAACTTGTTTTAGGTAATAATTTTATCGTTTTTGAAAATCAGCTATTCCACCAATTGACAATGGGTGCAATTTGTGCCCCAACCTTTGCTAATATAGTCTTAGCGAACTGGGAAAGTCAAAATGTTTTTAATTCTGAATTTAACAATTGTTAGACAATATACTGGCGATTTTTGGATGACATTGTCATCTTTTGGACAGCTGGGAGGGAAGGGTTGAATTAATTTGATGAATATTTGAATACTAGTACAACCTTTCTCAAATTTACAATGGAGGTAGATGAAGAAAGACTACATTATACCATCTTAAAAAATAGGGTACAAGGGAGATTTGATTTTAATTTATATAGAAAGCCTATCTACTCTAAAGTCCTACTCCATTATGATAGTTACCACCCAATACATCAAAAGAAGTCTCTGGTTAAAGGCCAGATGGGTGAGACTTGCCCACATGGTGAGTGATGACCATATGTTCATCGAACAGATTTTGAAGGAAATGTTATTGAATAGAGGGTATCCTATATCTTTCCTTGATGGAATTTTGAGTGAGGTTTTTAGGAAAAGACAAGAAGGTTTTTATGTGCCCTTGCTAGGTACTAATAATAATTTGTTGAATGAGAATACAGGGCTGAGCGGAAGAATGAAGAACATTAATTCTCAAAGAGCTTTAGTCTTACCTTACAACCTGCATTTTGAAGGTATAACGAATATTATTAACCACAATTGGAATATTTTTAGGGGAGACCGTGAGTATTTTGAAAAGGTTGGACATAACCCTGTGGTGGTATATAAAAAAAGATTTATGTTTCAAATCTGTACTTGAAAAATCGAGAATAGGAACACGGTTAGGACGTATGAGTAAGTGTGGCCACTGTAATCAAAGTAGATTTATCAAGGAAGGTGAAGAAATTTTGATTCCTAAGTGGGGAAGTATTAATACTGGTCAAAGGTTAAACTGTCAGTACTAATGTAGTTTACCTTGCTGTGTGTCAATAATATGCGTCATTTTACATAGGTAAGACCAAGAATAAATTTAAAAATAGGATATACCAACATCAGTATGACGTACAAAAAATGATGACAGGAACGCGTTAGCTAAGCACATTAATAAGAATTCAACACATTTATTCTTGTATTGAAAAAGTTTGTTTTGATCAAAGGGGAGGGCCACATGAATTACTGTTGGAATATAAAGAGCTGATATGACAGCTCAGAAGTAATGCCACGGAATTTCTTGGGCTGAATGAGTCTATTTCTGTCAGTAATGTCCTTAGACTTAAGGCAGAACTTATTTTTTCCTAAATCTGCTTACGTGTTTATTTAGATCAGTTGTTTGTACAAGTATAAAAGGTCACTTTTTATTGAAGTTTTTATGGACTTTTTATTAATTTGTAATGTTGTGGTTAGGCAAGGTGTTTTATGAATGAAACTAACAGTATTTATTTCTTTTAAAAATTGATTGGAGAAGTGTTTTCCATGTCGTGTGACTAATTTTACCTTTATATACCATTGCTCATTTAGTGTGAGTGTCCTGATGAAGTTGGATATTATTCTGACGAAAGCGCTAAACATTTAATAAACTGGAGTGTGTTTTTGACGTATACCGTTCATTTTTTGTTTGATTTTTTTCCCCTAACAGATTTGTTTTTCAATTGAATTGTACAAGTTATAGGTCACATTAAAGGTGGGAAAAGTTTTGAAATGATTTATTGTGGTCTCATCTTTTTATATCACAAAATCTGGCATTTTAATGGGTGTACACTTTTTATAGCCACTGTAAACCAGCTGTAGGAGTCAAGTCTAATACTGTAGTCAGACATTGTGGGTTCAGATACCACAAGTAACAAATATGTAGTAAAATCCTTTAAAAATGTTACATAATTTCAACAGAAGTGACTTAAACACCCTGCTTAATCTGCATAATTTGACCAAATTTATGTGCAGTATATGCACACCACAAGGATTACTTTGAGCAATTATTACTTTATAGCTCGTAGTTAAGTATTCTTAACTATAAAAGTAGAGATAAATACAGAACATTATTACAATAATAAAGTAGATCACAAATGATTGTATTAATTCTTTTTTTTCTTACCTGAACCCTTATCTCTCTTTTTTTATTTTTTCTGAGAGTCTTCAAAATGTTTCCATGTCATTCATCTCTGACAAATCGCAAAATGCATTACAGCACAGGGAGGTAGGCCAACCCCCATGGCTCAGGGTGTCCCTGTTCCATTGGCTGCTGCACTGATGTCTAGCACATCTGAGTCCCACCTGGCAGTACTGCCTCAACTGCCCCTGCAATACCTGGGCCCTCCACATCAGGTAGCACTACCCCAGCAGCTGGTGCTGTGGTATCCTCTGGGAGTACTGGCAGAGGTGAGGATTTTATCACCTGCCAGGAGTTGCCAGGCTTGGTGTATACGGTCATGTACAGCACCACTGGTGCACACCTATGCTGGCTAGAGAGGATGCTCTCTTTTATGGTCCATAGGAGAAGATGTCAAGCACTCCCAACAGTCAATAGAGTAAGAGGACCGTGATGACAGTCCTGTGGGTGAGGAATAGTCTCACTGTCCTCATGTTTGACAGGCTTGGGCATCTGTTATCCCCTCCCTAATCCCAATCATGGTGTCCCCCAACCGTCCTTGTGTATTTTCTTGTTTGTCCTGTTTGTTTGCAGTTGCTTCCTCACCTGCCCTACTTACCTGACCCAGAAATACCTACATCTCTTATCCAGTATTCCTCTCTTACTAAAGTTATAAAAAATAGGTACCTGTCCCACATGTCCCACAAAAAAAAAAAAAAAAAAAAAAGAAAAGAAAATTTTCCCATACATAGCACATCTTCTTGACACACTTGATTCAGTCCACTTGGCTATACAACATGATTGTGTTGTTGTCACCCCTCTTTGTTGTGGTGACAGTCCAAATTCAGGTAATATTCTGTACATATTTTCATTTTACACTGTTGAAGAAGTGAATAGCTATGGTTCTTTCCTACCTCACTCCTGCACATTCTTGTATTGCTTTCCCTTTATTCTTCCCCCTGCTTGCCCCCATTTAACCACTTTCATAAGTACCCCATTTTAACACCTTTAATCTGCTCAGTAAATAGAATCACATACTACACACACAAGTGAAAAAAAAATAATGTAGCCCATCACTTTTTGTCTTCTGTGTTTGCGCGGAGTTTGGCACCATGCACCAGTGTTGTGAGTGACTCTGAAATGCTCTTCAGTGGTGTGGTTACCTCTACACACTGCTTCTTAAACATGCTATGCTAAAGTAATACACAATGAATGTAGAATAAATAATTATTTCATTGCATTATAAATATTTGAAACTGTTCGATACACCTGGATTTGAACCCTGTATCAGCCGGGCTAACAAAATAAATCTGTCAGTGCATTTACATCTGCTGCCACAGAGTCATCTATGCAGTAGGTGTGTTTCTTACTCTCAGTACTATCCACACTGCTGACTGCCATGCCTCTCTGCTTAATGTGCTTATGCAGAGGTAAGCAAACCAATAAAACTGTCATATATAATTTTATCAGTGAAGCAGGGGCTTGCATTTGCTCCTTGCTTAACTACATGCAAATGGGGAAAGCAGTATAAATGTGTATCTCGCATGCACAAACACTTTGCAGTTGATCACACAAGCCAGCTTCTTGGCAGTGCACATTATGTTTACTGGCCATTTAGTCTTCATCTCATGAAAGTAATGTAAAAACACAAACATGTGTGTGTGTCTCTCTGTCTGGTCAGAGCAGCATAACTGTGTATCCTGCAGTCATCAGAACAATCCCATGGAGTACCTGTAGTCAGAACAATCCCATGGAGTACCAGTATTTTAACAATTGTACATATCTACACATCCATTTCATTCAGGCCTCCCAATATTTTGACAGTTGTACATGCCTACACATTCATTTCATTCAGGCCTCCCAACATCTTCTCTCCAACATCCTGTGATTATACTGGATGACATTAATTGTCCTGCAGCATTGTAAAAGTCTGACTTGTGCTGTGGTGCTTGTGTCAGATACCAAGTTCCCTAGTTAGTGTACTTAGGCAGGGGTTCTGTTCTCACTGCAGTCAACTGGTGTGTGTGTGTGTCTGTCTGTCTGTCTGTCTGTGTGTGTGTGTGTGTGTGTGTGTGTGTGTGTGTGTGTGTGTGTTCAGTTGGTTGACATTCAAGAGACCATTTTACACCTGCATGTGGGACACTGCTATTACCATCCTCTTCTCACCAGACATTGCGGAAGTCATCACTTGTAAAGTGTTGTCTAACACTCCCCAAGTCAGAGTTGTGCTGGGGGTGTTTGCATTAAATAGATTTCTCTAGTCTGTGTACTTTGTTAGGCAGGGTTTCTGTCCTCACTGCAGTCAGCTGGTATGTGTGTGTGCTTGTTCAGTTGGTTGACATTCAGGAGACCATTTTACACCTGCTTGTGGGACACTGTTATTACCATTCTCTTCTCTTCAGACTCCACTGATGTCCTCCTCTATGAAGTATTTTCCAACACTATATAAGATAGAATTATGCTGTGGTGCTTGTGTTAAGTAAACAGTTAAGTAAGGGTTCTGTTCTCACTACAGTCAACCATGTGTGCATTCAACAATCACTGTGGTGACAATTTTAGAACAATATGCAAATCCACAGCTATGTCTAACCCTCCTTCGAACATCTTCTTGTAGCATACAGTGATAGCATAATCCTATGTAACATGCACTCTGACAGCATTCAAGACAAACCTGTGCTGTGGCAGTAACATTATCTACTGTATTTGCAAGCTACTTTAGCTGTACACACAGGTAAGTGTTCTAATCTGACAGCAGGCAACTTGCTTGTCTATACATACAGCTTTCACTTTTGAGAAAATTTTACGCAGGGATATGACTTCACATCCATTCCCTACGTTCCTCCTAACCTGTTCTGCTGAGCATACAGTCATAATGTTATACTCCACAAAGTGCAGTGTGACAGTGTTACAGTCAGACATATGTGGTGTTGCTGCTGTGACATTGCATGACATTCATATTCTATGCGTACACAGGTGTAATGTTCAGATCAGACCCATGTACTGCTGTGTGTGTGTGTGTGTGTGTGTGTGTGTGTGTGTGTGTGTGTGTGTGTGTGTGTGTGTGTGTGTGTGTGTGGTGGTACAATTATGGTCATTGTATGATCTTTGGAATCGCTCTTCATTTCACTACCACTTGGGGTATCTTCCACGTAGCCCCATGCATCTTCCTATTTCCTCTAGCCACATGACATCCTTCCTGCAGAGGAGTAGAGGATGTCCAAATGTCACGTATACATTCACACATCATGAAGCATAGTCCTTCCATGAACCCCTGCAAGCCATCTCCAGACCACTGCATGTGTGATCACTAATTCTGTCAAGGTGTGGTGCACATGTTCCATATGGAGAGTGGCAGGATGTAATGCAGTCCAAGAAATATACACATACGTACAATAGTTTTACTATTCCATAATATGGATATAGAGATTTTTATTTACATGGTATAATACTGGCTAGGATTTCATGTGATGTTGGCTGTTAGCCTGATAATGTCCTATGATCATATGTTTAGTTGACATACCAGTGTTGCTGTCCTTGACATGTGCTGTATTGAAGTGTGAATGTACAGTATGGCTACAAGAGGGTATTACAATGCATGATGTGAGTTAATGTGTTGATGGCCATTGATACCATTGTATTACATGCTCCTTTTGTAACAGCTGTAGTAATATGCCCACTGGGAACTGTTGACATGGTATGATACAACTGTATATATGTTGTTGGCAAACACTGTATTGGGTTGCAAACTAGCTCACAGATAGAACCCACAGTGTGAAAGTAGCTGACTCCAGTTTGGTCCTGGGTCCTCTCCTGCTTGGTTTCTACTTCTCTGAAGTCCAGGCCAATGGAAGGGACTCTGGTTGACAAAGTTCACAGAAGATTGCAAGTTGGGAGCTATTATTAACTCCCCAAGTGATGTTGACATCCTGCAGAAAGGCCTCACTGAGACCAATGACTGGTGTCAAAACCATGGCCTTAAGCTCAATGCCAAATATGTGCCGTCATCCCCTTTGGGAAAAACTCGGTTCCCATGAATTACCACATTGATGGTATTCCACTGAACACAGAAGACGTAAGAGATCTGGGAACACAGGTTGACAGCAGCCTCTCTTTTGACCACCACATTGCCACTGTGGTCAGAAAGTCTTTCTATGTGGCACTTCTCATTATTAAAGGTTTTGCATCCAGGAAGAAATAGGTCATTGTCTCCCTCTACTCTTCCCTCATTAGGCCAGTCATCAAGTACAGTGCTCCATTTGGCATGTACCTCACCGAGACACCTGGAAAAACTGGAGAGGTTGCAAAAGTACCTCGCAAAGATGATCCTAGGCCTTAAACACTTGTCCTATATGGACAGACTCAAAAAAACTCCAACTATTCTGTGTCTCATATCGCCTACTTAGAGGTGATCTCTGCTTGACTTACAAAGCCATGTCTGACCCAGCTCAGTTAGAAATTATACATCTAAAGAAATCTTAATCCCTCTGCACCACACGCTTCAGAGACCTCAACCTTATTACCATAATCAACAGAACATGCTGGAGGAATAGGTTCATAATCCAAAGACTGCCCATACTATGAAATACGCTTCCCTTACATGTCAAACAGAGCACCTCACTGGCCCTCTTCAAGAGAAATCTTGATGAGTGGATGGGAAATATAAAATTCACCCCGGGGATCATGTCAGTGGCTCTACTCAACAGAGGCACCGGCAACTAATGTCTAGTAGCGCAATGCCAGGGGAATCCTATGGGCTAGGCTTGTAAAGGCTTCAGAGCCACTAGCCCAGTACACACCTATGAACCTATATTAGGACGTGTTGTAGTGGAGTAGATCAGCCATCTACACAGTTCACATTCCGCCATCACAGTGACACTTGCAGTATTGCACAGGTGTGCATGTGTCTCCATACCATCATTACATGCTGTGTGACACACATCAATATAAATTCATAATTATTACATGGTCACATAACTCTTGTCTCCTGCACATGTTGTTATGCTGTGATATACATAATCACTGTATCACATGTTTTGATACAATTGCAACCCTGTGGAATTCATTTTATGTGCACCTGTGTTGCTATACCTATGGATTATTGAGGTGGTCAGCAGCACCATTGTGTGACTGCTAGCATTTGTGTCAGGAAATGTTATGCCCGAGCCACAAACAACTGACCTGTACTGTGCCCTGATATGGCATCAGGCTGCACAGGCACAGCCTGCCCATGAAACACATGTAATTACATGTTGTACAGTTGATGTAAGTACATAATATTGTTACAGTTGTATGACTGTGTGCATAGTACCAGTGTGTGGAATTGATGAATGATTATGGTTGTATTTGTAGGTCTTTCCATAAATCATTTATTCCAATAAATTTGAAATGTTAAGTGGAATACACAGCTAAACATAAATCTGCATGTGGATGTCACCAGACATACAAAACCAGAGGAGAGAGGCAGTCCGGTAGATAACAGTTTCTCACACATCACCACTCTGTCGCCACTGGCCATCAGCCACAGTATACATGCAGACATTACTCATTATTTTATTCTAAGGAGGGCAGCATGTCTATGTGCTCTCTGTAGCAGCAGCCTCTCTTTTGTCCACAGACGAACTGGGCCCTGACAACATCACAGGTTACTTATAGCATGACTCAAAACATGGACGTACCAGACAAAGTTGGATCCATACTTTAACACAGCGTCCAGACTGACTGTGTTCCTGTAGAAGGGTATACATCAACATGCATCCTTCTGAATATGGGGAAGACATCACCTGATGCATGCAAGTGGAGAGACATCATGATTCTCCTCATCTGTGAGGTAGACCAACAAGTCATAATGGACCTTTTCTAAAAGGACACAGGTAATATCCTGACTGTGTGAAAGACATATGTACTTTGTTCAGGCTACGTCATTTCTGTTTTTTTTTTTTTTTTTTTTTTTTTTTAACATTTGTTAACCGGGAAAGTTCGACTAGGACAGAACCTATTTTCAGCGGAGACCCTGGGAGAAATGCTCCAGACACATGTCTTTGAATGTGGGAGGAAACCCACGCGAATGCAGGGAGGACATGCAGCCTCCACACAGACGACACCCCAGCCGAGAATCGAACAGAAGAACCTCTTGCTGTGAGGTGACAACATTAACTGCTACACCACTGCACCACTGTTGCATCTGTTTGATGTCCTCAATAAGGTCAACAAGGGCATGCATGATGACAACACTATCATCCTGCATAACTTGACCTGGCCAAGGCATTTGTCACAACTCCATACTGAGGTATTACTGAGATATTGTCACAAGTGGCCATAAATGCCTACATCGCCAAAAGGGTAGACCACTGGATCACATATGTGACAGATAATTTATATTGAAGTGTGACCTAGAGTGGATATAAAAAGTGTACACACCCCTGTTAAAATACCAGGTATTTGTGATATAAAAAAAATGAGTCCACAAGAAATAATTTCAAAACTTTTCCGACCTTTAATGTGACCTATAACCTGTACAGTTCAACTGAAAAACAAATCTGTTAGGGGAAAAATATAAAAAATAAAAAATGTACAATACGCTGGTTGCATATGTGTGCACGCCTTTAAACTAATACTTTGTTGAAGCAACTTTAGATTTAATTACAACATTCAGTCTTCTTGGGTAGGAGTCTATCAGCATAGCACATCTTGACTTGGCAAGCCCACTCTTCCTTGCAAAAGCACTCCAAATCTGTCAGATTGTGAGGGCATCTCTTGTGCACAGCCCTCTTCAGGTCACCCCACTGATTTTCTATTGGATTTAGGTCTGTGCTCTGGCTGGGCCATACCAAAACTTTAATTTTCTTCTGGTGAAGCCATTCTTTTGTTGATTTGGATGTATGCTTGGGGTCATTGCTGTGTTGAAAGGTGAAATTCCTCTTCATCTTCATCTTTCTAGCAGACGCCTGAAGATTTTGGACCAAAAGTGACTGGCATTTGGAACTATTCATAATTCCATCCACCTTATCTAAAGCCCCAGTTCCAACTGAAGAAAAGCAACCCCAAAGCGTGATACTGCCACCACCATGCTTCACCGTGGGGATGGTGTTCTTTTGGTGATGCAAAGTGTTGTTTTTGCACCAAATGTACCTTTTGGAATTGTGGCCAAAAAGTTTAACCTTGGTCTTATCAGACCATGGCACATTTTCCCACATCCTTTGGGAGACTTGATGTATTGTTTGCAAATTTTAGCCAGGCCTGAATGTTTTTCTGTGTAAGAAAAGGCTTCCATCTTGCAACCCTACCCCATAGCCCAGACATATGGAGAATACGGGAGATTGTTGTCACATGTAGTACACAACCAATACTTGCCAGAAATTCCTGCAGCTCCTTCAGTGTTGCTGTAGGTCTCTTGGCAGCCTCCCTGACCAGTTTTTGTCTTGTCTTTTCATCAATTTTGGAGGGACATCCAGATGTTCATTGTGTTACGCTGCTGCAGTCATTACTCTTGAGTTATCCTGCCGTCAGGCGGTCCCGCAGTCGGCCAGAGTTCCAAAGTCTTGGCCTGGCGTCGGTTGCTGTCGCTTCTTCCCTGACGTCAGTGCGCCAGGGGTATATAAGATGCATCCGACGCCATTTTCTTAAGTCTTTCTTGCCGCGCGGTGCCTGAAGCAGAAGCAGTTCGCAAGTGCCGGTCGGCCGACTCCTGAGATTTTCGTAGTCGAATTTCAGATCCGAAGTCTTCAATAAAGCTAAGTACCCCGTTGGGGAAACGTTTTTCTTGCCTCAGACCGATGTCAGAAAAAGTTAATAATTGTATTTCTTGTGGGAAGCAAATACCTCACAAGGACTTCCAGTCTTACTGTATTCCATGCCTAGGCCCTGATCACGACTTCACTAGTTGTCGGTTTTGTGCTAGATTTAACAAACGCACTATAAAAAGACGTTTTGATTTTGCTTTGCACAACTTTGGCCGAAGGTTCAATTATACTATGCCGTCGGATTAACCAATGACCGCAATACCGAAAAAACGCAAGGACAAGGATAAAGACAGGCATCCGAGGTCCAAAACCGACGACGAAACCTCTTCTAGGCCAGTCGCCGGTTCTCAGTGAGGTGCTTTCGCAGCTCCTGATACCCGCTACCTCAGAGCCACAGGCCGCTTCCGACTCCCACGTGGAGACAACTAGGCCTCTGGAAACTGAAGGTATTGGGCCAACGGAAACTAATCCCTCAGATGGGTCCGGAGCCACTGAGCAGGCATCGGCTTCTGAGGGTGTTTTCAGACCTTCACACCTTACCATTAAAACAACAGCCAAAACAAAAGTACCATTAAAGAAAAAGAAACAAGTACAGCATTCTCCTGGACAGTCCTCCATGCCTAAGAAACAGATGCTTAAAATGGCTGAAGACCTCATTACTCTAATCAGGGGTTCCCATCCCTCTCCTGAGAAAAGGCCTAGGCAGGATACAGACTATGATTCCTCTGATCAGGTTTCCATTTCCTCTGATTCCTCTTCAGACCAGGGATACTCTCTACCCCCCTATGAGGACTCTGATGCTGAAGAATCTATCCCTTCAGCCTCTCTTCCTGAGGATTATTCTTTTGGGGAAACTTTACATACCATGAGGGAGCATTTCCATTAGGAAAGTCAGGATTACTCAGAATCCAAGAAAAGGCTCAGGGATTTTCTTTTATTGCCTCAGCACAGGCCCTTGGCTATTCCGCCTGTACTAGATATTGTGGATGATGTGTTCTCTGAATCTAGCTTATCTCCCGATTCTTTGCCCCCTGCTCCAGCCAAACTAGGTAGATATTACAGAGTCCCTGACTCTCACAAGTTTCTTTATAAAAACCCTTCGGCTGATCCAGAAACTATTTCCCAGGGTCCAAAAGGGGTTAAGGCTTCCATTGCAAAAAATCCAGTACCCTCTGACAGAGATTCCAGAGCTTTGGATAGATGGGGGAAGAAAGTATACACTTCTGCAACTTTAGCAGTAAGAGCTTTAAATTGCCAGTTTCACATGCTTAAGTACCAACAGTATTTAATGGCTCAGTTAAAACAGAAAATGCTTGCAACCTCAGAAGCTCCTGATTGTAAAGAAATGTAGGATTTATTTCATGCAGTTGAACAGGTGGGAAAACATACTCTACAATGTGGTTTTGACTCTTTAGAGGCCTCTTCTAGAGCCGCAGTTACAGGTTCTGTGATTCGAAGACATGCTTGGTTAAAAGAACAGAGTTTACCTGATCATGTTAAGGCAAAATTATTGGATGCTCCTTTACAGCATGATACCTTGTTTGGTGTTAAGGCAGAAGAGGTGTTAAAGAAAATGGAGGATAAAGCTAAATCTATGCAAACTGTCAAGGATTCCTTACAGGTACAGCCACCTCGATTTAGCAGAAATTGGCCAACAAAGAATTGGTCCTTTCCAGTGTCAGACAGACCACAGAGAGGCAGATACAGATGCCCAAGAGGCAGATCTCAACCCCAAGGCTCAAACAGACGACAGTGGGGCACCTCAACCCCAAAAGGAGGTGAGGATAAGTCTCAACCTTACAGGAATCAGTCACAATGACTTTCCCCTTCGTACGCCAAGCACTTCCCTTTTGGGGGAAAACTAGCACTTTTTTCCTCAAAACTGGCAAACAATCACCCAAGACAAATGGGTTCTGAATATTGTGTCTCAAGGTTACAGGTTCCACTTTGATACTTTACCAAGGCTAAAAAGAATTCCAGACCTGCCACAAAATCAATGGGCAGAGGCACAAAAACAAATTTCAGCCCTCATGGACATGAGAGCTATTTAGAAAGTACCACAACAGGGACAAGGACAAGGATTTTACTCAAGACTCTTCCTGGTCCCCAGAAAGGACAAGGCCTGGAGGCCCATACTAGACCTTTCAATTCTAAATACTTACCTGGATATTCCGAAATTCAAAATGTTGACATTACAGCAGCTTCTACCCATGCTGGGCAAGAAGGCTTGGCTTGTTACTCTGGACCTCAAAGAGGCATACCTGCATGTCCCTGTCAGACAAAATTGCAGAAGATACCTCAGATTCAAAGCTGGTACAATGCACTACCAATTCTCTGCACTGCTCTTAGGTTTATCTACTGCGCCCAGGGTCCCCACAAAGTGCCTGGCACCAGTAATTGCATTTTGCAGACAAAAAGGAATTCAAATATATCCGTACCTGGACGACTGCCTCATTCAAGCAGAGACAAAGGACATTCTTCTACAGCATCTGGCATTTGTAAAAATGTTGCTAATTTCTTTAGGGTACACAGCAAACGAAAAGAAGTCAAAACTAGTGCCCTCACAACAGATTATATTCCTGGGTGCCAGCTTAAATACAACGGCCCAGATGGCTTACCTCACGCCAGACAAACAAGTTCAACTAACTCAATATTTTCAACTACTGGCAAAAAAGCCCCATCTCCCTGCAAGAAAAAATCTGCAGGCCCTGAGATTCATGGCATCCTGCATACTACTAATACCATATGCCAGACTGCATATGAGGAAATTACAATGGTACCTAAAAAAAGTGTTGGGACTCAACACTCTCACAGTTTAGAAACAGTAATACCAATGATTCCCTGCCTACAACAGGAGTTTCGATGGTGGGCACAGGCATGTCACCTAAACAAGGGTCAGCCTTTTACCCTACCCACAGCCAGGCAGACTTTATCAACAGATGCCTCGGATTACACCTGGGGAGCACACATGGCAGGAAAATGCATTCAGGACAGGTGGACCACAGACCAAATGCATCTTCACATCAATCAAAAAGAGATGTTGGCTGTTCAAAATGCCCTAACAGCTTTCAAGGACCTTCTGCATCCAGGACAATTATTATTAAAGACAGGCAACACCACAGTAATGTGGTACATAAACAAGCAAGGGGGCACTCATTCTTATCCCCTATGCAGGCAAGCCATGACCTTGTGGAACACAGCTCTAATGTATCAAGTTCACCTGCAAGCACAATTCCTGCCAGGAAAGAAAAATACTCTGGCAGATGATCTAAGCAGAAATATCATGGACCCTCACAAATGAAAATTGAATCCACAAATCTTCAGTATGGTAACGCAAAAATGGGGATGCCCAGACATAGATCCTTTTGCCTCCCCACTGAATTGCCAACTACAAAAATTCTGCACAAGGACTTATCACAAACAAGCATGGAAAGTGGATGCTCCTTTGTTCAGCTGGAAAAACCTAAAAGTTTATGCCTTCCCGCCACTGCCTCTCCTTTCAAAGGTACTCCTAAAAGCCAGACAAGAAAAACCACAGATGATCCTGATTGCTAAAGACTGGCCACGCCAACACTGGTGTACCCTACCTTAAGGAACTTAGCTCAAGGCCCACTATGGATTTTGCCTCAAATTCCACACCTTCTGACTCAAGAAAACAATCAGATTCTACACGGTCAGCTCAAAACCCTAAACCTGGCTGCATGGCAGATTCAGTAGTCACACAGGCAACACCTCTGTCTAAAGCTGTTATGGATGTCATTTTGTAGGCCAGGAGGCCTAGCACCAGGAAAGCTTACTCAGAAAAGTGGAAGAGATTCTGCGCCTGGAACCAGGCTCAAAACCTTGACCCTCTTGTTCCAAACATTCCTCAGATTTTACAATACTTAACTGAGGTGCTGGACAGAGGCCTATCCTTCTCATCAATTAAGATCCATGCCTCTGCCATTTCAGCACATTACAACACGGATCCTCCTTTATTCTCTTATCCCTTGCTAAAGCAGTACCTCAGAGGGGCTAAAAACATAAGATCACCCCGGAGAGCAGCAACACCAACTTGGGACCTCAATTTCGTTTTGGAAAAACTAACCCTGCCACCTTTTGAGCCAGCCAATACAGCTGATCTAAAATTTTTATTATGGAAAACAGCTCTGCTCTTGGCAGTAACTTCAGTACGAAGAGTCTCAGAGCTACAGGCATTAATGCAGTGGAACCTTTTTATAATTTTTCATCAGGACTGGGTTTCTTTAAGGACAAACCCTACCTTTATGCCAAAGGTGATATCTATTGTGGCTCTTAACCAAACCATCCATTTGCCAACTTTTTATCCAAACCCCCAGAATAAAGGGGAGAAACTTCTGCATTCTTTGGACATACACAGACAGCTATGCTTCTACTTGGACAAAACAAAAGCTTTCAGGAAAACTGAGCAACTGTTTGTAGTATATGCTGTCAGATCACAGGGCAAGGCTATCTCAAAGTAGACTATATCCAAATGGATAGGACACTGCATTCGTTACTGCTACACACAGCATGGAAAATCAGTCCCAAATAACATTAGACCACATTCCACCAGGGCAACAGCCACTTCAACAGCCTTTCTCATAAGAGTACCTACCAAGGAAATTTTGGAGGCTGCAACTTGGAGTTCAGTGCACACCTTTACCAAGCATTACCACCTGCCTCTCTACTCTAAATCCAGAGCAGGATTTGCCACTGCAGTTCTACAGGGCCTCATAGCCAATCCTAACTCTTTATAGACCAGCCACCCAACCTTAGCTTTGGGATTCTACCCAAGTGTAATGACTGCAGTAGTGTAACACGATGAACATAGTACAGTTTTGTACCTACCATAAATGTAGATGTTCGAATGTTCACATTGCTGCAGTCCAGGTTACCCTCCCTCCTTCCCCTCTGAACTAGCTGGATATATCTATACCTTTCTATCCTATACAACCTTTGTGGTGTATTTGCTTGTAACTGAAGGTATTGTTTTTATTTCTATATGTATATTTTTTATTAGCAATATGTATTGCCTACCTACTTGGGGGCACCTGACATCTGGGGCAAGAAAAACTGAAGAAAATGGCATTGGATGCATCTTATATACCCCTGGCGCACTGACGTCAGGGAAGAAGCGACAGCAACCGACGCCGGACCAAGACGTTGGAACTCTGGCTGACTGCAGGACCGCCTGACAGCAGGATAACCCAAGTGTAATGACTGCAGCAGTGTGAACACTCGAACATCTACATTTATGGTAGGTACAAAACTGTACTTTCTTTGCAATGTCACTGTTGTCCCATGTTTTCCCCACTTTTTGATGACCATCTTCACTGTATTCCATGGTATATCCAATGCTGTGGAAATTATTTTGTGCTCTTCTCCTGACTGATACCTTTCAACAGTGAGATCCCTTTGATGCTTTGTAAGCTCTCTGCGAACCAGGAAAATCCTACTAGGACAGCTGAACTTTATTTGGGGTTAGTCAGAGTCTCTTTAATTGGTGACAGGTGTGCACCCAAGAAGACTGAATGCTGTAATTAAAAGGTGCTTCAACATAGTATTAGTTTAAGGGTGTGCACATTTATGCAACCAGCTTATTGTATGTTTTTTATTTTTTATATTTTTTTCTCCTAACAGATTTGTTTGTTTTTCAATTGAATTGTACGGGTTATAGGTCACATTAAAGGTGGGAAAAGTTTTGAAATGATTTATTGTGGTCTCATTTTTTTATATCACAAAAACGTGGCATTTTAACACGGGTGTGTACACTTTTTCTATCCACTGTATATCTAGAATCCAGTGTTCAGGTCTGTACCTCAGGGCTATGTGCTAGGCCCCTTTCTGTTCATTATTTGCATCTGACATGTCAAGAATAACTTGCACATCCTTTGTCCAAACAGCGTTGTGGAGGACTTAAGATTGTGGGCAGTCATCAAATCAAAGTGTGATATTAGTATAATACAGACAGTATCAACACACACACACACACACACACACACACACACGATTGCTGCCACAGCCATGGAGACACAAGAGATGGACAAAAATAATGGGGGGGGATTGTTGCATTATAAAAGCAAATGCACAATCTAATTATAATATAGACAGCACTCCCCCATGAGCAGACCAATTGTTATACGACCTGTGTACTCGGGTAGATGGTATGCAGAACGTCCACCAGCATGTGCCCACAGTGGTGACTACTCCCTTGTATGTAACACCACTCCTGAGTATGTGCAAGACATAAATATTGAAGGTCATTATAGTTCCATAGTTTTCTGTCCTCATCACACCAGTAACTGAGTACACGTTACCCTTTTTCATGTACCTCTCAACACATCTTCTAGTGAGGAGTTACCGAAGTGTACTACATTTGCTGCAGTGACCTACCACACATCTTATTGGCTATACCAAAGTATTCTTTTTATTGCATACACATTACTGGTTAATGGTCTTGAACACCCATTGAGGTATTATACAAGATGCATGTGTGATACATTTTCCTGCGATGCACATATTAAATTCATAGCTATCTGACAACATGACAGCATGGTTTACATTCGTGCCAGTGTGAATTGTTCCATATATGTTTCACTCACACCTGTTAACTAGCCAGAATTGCTTGTAATTGCAAATACTGGTGTGACAGTTTCCCTCCTAACATCTCCGACAGATGGTAAATTTTGAGGAAGGTATGCTTGATTCCCCTCAGAGATTGCTGGCAGATTATAACAGTTGTAAAAGTCTGTTCTTGCAGATCCATCTATGAGCACTCACAATCACAGGTGTTATGTCAAAGACATGGGATTACTAGTGGTGGAATTCTGATATTGTCCATGATTGTGAGTGTTTCTGTTTACTGTTGTCCATTTGCCTGTTACTGTGTGTCCCGCTTAGTGGAGACAGATACATGTAGTTTAGTGTTAATATATATATATATATAGTTCTAACACATTACATGAAAGTGCATACAGTGCATAGTATTGTGTTAAACCATTTTTGTTTTTTTTGCTTTAAATCTGGGGTTTGTGTATGTGATCTGCCTTTATTTATTTGTTTATGAGTATTTCCCTCATTTTTGTTTGATTGTTTTAAGGTGCTGTGCTTTTAATGACTGATAATTAGGGGATAGTACGAGAACTTGCAAAAGTAAAAACAACTTGTCTTATTGTTTGTATTAATAGTATGATTTTTTCTTGTGTTAACCTGCACTTGTTTATGATTTCTCTGTTTATTATATACAGAACTATCAAGTTTTTCAGTTATTGTCCAAAAAGAAATCATTGGGAGCAGCTTCTCAGATTATTTTAAAGGGAGCTGAAAGACTTTCTAAATCGGTAGCTGAAAACCAAGAAAATAAACGGCAGAGGGATTTCAATTCTGAACTTCTGAGACTGAGGCAACACTGGAAACTGAGGAAAGTGGGGGATAAGATCGTGGGTGACCTGAGCTACAGGAGTGCTGGTAGGTCTTTCTAGCAGTATACATTGATTGTTTATGTTTTAGCAGATTTCATTCTTTTAAACCTAACATGGAGACGGATTTTGATAACACAAGTTACTTGGCATGCCTGTATAGCCCTTTGTATTGGATAAGCCACATTTTAAAACAGTTTATTTTTTTCTCCATTCACAAAAAATGCCTTATTTCTGTCCCATGGATTCTTAAAATTTCTCATATTTTTGACCCTATAGCCTTGTTAAGAAAAGCAGTTTGTGCAGCAGTCATTGTGTGTGTGTGTGTTAAAGAAACCATTCTTCCATTTTTCCTGAGCTCTCTATTCTCCATCTTCAGATTGTGTTGTCTTATTCTACTGTTTTTGTTCTTCTGAAATGTAATGCTGTCTTACATCCCATTCCTTTGAGGTAGTTGATTTTATGTCATGGGCCCCTGATTGTTCATCATTTATGATCACTTTTGCATAAGCCTTAGCTATATATGGATTATATCCTGCATTGAATATAACAATGGAAGCCTTCCTCATGCTCTATCTGCTGACAGCTTGAGCGGAGTTGAAGAAAATCCACCTTCTGGGCACCAGTCTTTTCAGAGAGTTCATGTTTCTGGAGTGCTGTCCTCTTTTGGGGTTTTGAGGATTGATTGTTGGCTAGTGTTTCTCCATTGCTGGGCAGATAAGTTCCTGGGGGAACCACATTTAAATTTTTTGACAGACGCTTGACCTTTTCTGTAAACTGACTTATTTTAAACTTGGAAAAGTGTTTTATTGGACTGTCATATGACATTGTTATTTTCTTTTTATAGTGAAGTTTATATATATATATATATATATATATATATATATGTATATATATATATATATATATATATATATATATATACACAAAAGTTGTTTAAACTGTAATTTATCTGTTTCTCTATTTAAAACATTTGCTAAATGATTTTTAGAGGCTAGGGTAAATGTTTGTTGTGTTTTTCACAGTTTTTAGTGGTAGAAAAGTATTTTTTTTTTGTCATTTAGCTGTTTTTCTGACTTTTGCTGTCAGTCTTACCTAGGCTACAAGTTTCATTTTTGGCTTCCCCTTGGAACAGTTTCCTGGTTCCTCAGTTTTTCCTTCCTGCAGCCAGAAAAAAAAAAAAGAAAATTTCCAGACAATCTGATCTTTCAGCAGGCTACAAGTGTTTCTCCTCTAATTGGTAACTGTGCCTTGGCTATTTCTGGTCCTTCAGATCATTTCATCGTCTAACTTGGTTCCCATTGGTGTGAACGCATTGTCTGAGACTGTTGGAGTGCTCTGATGGACAGGAAAGAACCACTCTTGTTGGCATTAGAGGGAAGAGCAAGGAATACCGTTTGCCTGGCTGGACTGGGCTGCTTCTCCTTAGGGGTGATGTATCTGACAGGAGTTGGTTTGCTTGTATTGAAATTCCTGTTAAGCAGGAAGGTAAACATCTGTCTTCCTTTGTCTCAGTTACTTTAGACAAGAATGATTTATTGGGCTTAGATTAGGCTCTTGACCTGTCTCATTGTAGTTTTGCTGATTAAAGAAAAAGGAATTCTTAATTTTCTGAAGATTTTTGTATAATGAGCAGGGATATGATTTTGAGGGAACAACTGCTGCTTTATTTTTTTATTTATTTATTTATTTTTTCAGGTGACTGATTGTGAGGAGAGTGTTACTTCGGACAGTCCTTTTGTGCAGCCATTTCCAGAATGAATCAGTTGTTTCACTGTAAACATAATGATATACCATTATCCTTGGAAAAAAATTTTAATTTGTTACAGCTGAAATTTCCTGAACCCTTTGCTGTTCCTCTTGTACATTCAGCATTGGAAGATGGTTTTATTACAGGCTGTAACTTGCCTGACAGCCAGCTTGCTGCCTCTAAAAAAGTAGATAGATTGTATAAAATTCCTCAGTCTTGCAGATTTTTATTTTCTAATCCCAGATCTGACCATGCAGTGATTCCCTTGGTAAATCCTGCTGCTTCTAAACATTTAGTAACTGCTAATCCATCCCCCTCTGATAAAGATGGGAAAGCTTTTGAAAGACTTGGGAGAGGGGGGGAGTGTATACTTTTGCCACAGTTATTTTTAGAATTCTTAATTGTCAAGCTCATATGTTTTGCTTGCATCATTTTTCAATATGAGGAACTGAGAGAAGTTTTAATACTGTTATAGCTTCTTTGTCTTAAATGATAGCTTCTTTGTCTCAAGTGACCCAAACACTCTTTAAAGTGTTCTTATGACTCTGTTGATATCTCTTCCAGAACAGCTGCTACTGGACTTTTATGAAAAGGTGTGCTTGGTTATGTGCGCAAAATCTCCCTGAAGATGTTATAGCTAAAGAGAGGTTGATTTGAACCGCCTGCTGCTGAGGTCTTGAAAAAGTGTGATGAGAAGGAAACTGATTCATCAGGTTACTTGGATTTTTCCAATCCCCCCCCACGTTTGTTAAAGGGTATTCACAAAGCATCTAGCCGCAGTGATAGTTTATTGCAGACTACAAGGAATAAACATTTTTCCTTATTTAGGTGACTAGCTTTTATTTGCATAGTCTTTTTTTCAGAGTCTGGAATCTGTCACTTGGGTCAGAGATCTCCTTTATATACTTGGGGTTCAAGAAAACATGTAGAAAGTCTGTTTGTCTCCGTCTCATTGGATTGTTTTCCTGGGTGCCACCTAGATAGCTTAGTTCAGAGCTTTTCTTCCACAGGAAAAAAGTAGATCTGTATCTAGGTATTGTCCTGATTTTTTTTTTCACAGTCAGTCCAAGACTTCAGAAGGGGAATTTCTTAGGATACTAGGATTCATGGTATCCATGGTCCACTTGATTCCTTTAGCTAACCTCCACATGAGAAAGATTTGATGGTACCTAAAATCTGTGTTGTCCCAACTTCAGCATGTTCTGATATTCCAGATTCCTGTTTTGGGAGTTGTAAAAAGGAAATTACTTTGGATAGACCAGTTTTATCTAAATCCAGGTCTCCCATTTTCCCTTCAAGCAACAGCACTGTCTGTGGGGGTAAAAGTGAAGGGTCTTTGGAAAAAATGGACAGATCAAAGGACAGAAACATAAAAGAGACTTTTTCAGTCATAAATGCTGTCAGCTGTGGTCCCCTGGACCATTATACATGATTACCACAGAGAAGTGGTACTTAAATAGGGGGGGTCTAGGTCTTACCCTCTGTGTAAACTAGTCATGGTAGCCTGGGATATAGCAGTTCAGCTCAGTCTCATTCTGCAGGCATCTTAAGTACTGTCAGAGCAAAATATTGTGGCAGACAAGCTGAGTGGGACCAGGACAGACCCTCTTGAATAGAATTTGAATGGGGGGTGTCTTCAAGGATTTGATCCACTTTCGTGGAACACCTTGTAAGAATATGCTCAGCAAAATATTAAGGTTGAAAGTAATTATGTTACAAATATGTAACATAAATAAGGTATAAAATAAAGCTTGCTTAAATGTAGAAATAGAGTTTAGTAATATGTGATCAGCATCCATACTAAATGACTGGGGCTTGAAAAATAAGGAACTTGCTTAATGGATATGTTTTCATACAGACTTGGCAAGAATGTAAAAAAAAAAAAAAAACAGGAACCTGCTTCTGTAAAGAATGGACAACAGGAAAACAATCTGTGCATGTTTCTATCATATGACATTGTTATGCAAGGAAGTTTGAATGATCAAGTCAGCATTTGCACAAGATGGTTCCTTAAAAGACGGTACCATTACAGGCTAAAACATATTTTTCTGCAAACATCAGTAAACAGATGTTCTCATACAAAGTCCAAAATTGAATACCAAGAGAAAAACAGGATTTGAATTGCGTGACTAGAACAGTATAAAGCGACTATAGCAGATAACATTGTTAGAGATATCTGTGTAGCAACACACACTTGTTCCGAGGTAATATTGTATCTCTCACATCATCCATGTTCAAGAAGTAAAGTAGAACAATACCCGAAGTTGCAAGATTAGTCTGTTTGGTTTGTTATAAAAAGTTGTTACTGCTCTGAGTTTGGTGTTGCAAAGTATATTCTCTCATCAGTGTATATTCTGCAAGTTTCTGTATGCAACAGACTGTGAATGCAACTATAACCAGACTTTGATTTCAGCAAAACCCAGCCAGCAAGACTGAGTGTCTTAAGAAGACTTCGGAGCCATCACAGTAAGCATCAGAGTAACAGCACAGTGATTAGCTCCATAAAATTAATTTTTCACACCTCAAGTAGATCTTTTTGCCACCAATCAAAATAAAGAGCTGGCAAAATTTTGCTCCTGTACTCCTTGCAAGCAGGCATGGGAAACAAATACATTTTTATTTCTTTGAGAGTGAATATTCCTTTGTCTTTCCACTGATATCCAGGGTAATTCTGAAGATTTAGAAGGATTCTCCAACAATCATTATGATGACTTCCTATTGAGCCAGGGAACAGCCGTTCTTTCTTGTTTTGGAAATGTCCAGGGACTATTACCACAAGCTGGACCTACTTGTGCAAGATGGTATATTTGATACACCTCACCTTGAAGCCACTTCAGTTAGCTGCCTGGATGATAAGAGTTTTAATACCTTTTAGGCACACATATTCGAGGAAGTGCATCAGGTATTAAAGGAAACAAAAAAAAAAAAAACTGCTAGTAAGAAATCTCATATTTGTAAATACAAATGATTTTCTAGTTGGTGCCAAAACAAAACAAGAACCAGGATTCTTTGTAAGGCTAGTATTCCTCTGGTTCTGCAGTATTACTTTGAGAGCATCTTACAAACTCTTGGTTTTGCTCCTGCACTAAACCAGGGTAAAGTTTGTCCTATGTTCTCTTATCTCCTTATTCTTTTTACTCCTTAACTCTGACTTTTACCAAACTCTGTTTTAAGTATCAACTGTTTCTATTAGTTTACAACAAGGCTCTGTCCGAACATCCCAGGCATACTGTTAAGTTCTTATCCTGCAATTCTGCCCCCACTCTGACCTGTCTCCAAAGGCTTAAGTCAGCATATATTACCATATTTTTCACTACAAAAACCATAACAACTTCTATATGTACTCTCAGCCTTTTTTAATGTTCTTATTTTTGATATGTATACTTCTCTGTATTTCACACACAATCAGTTATACTTTTAACATTGCAGTGCAGTTGTATTTATCATGTAATTTTTTATGATGTTCTTCGTGTTTAACTGCTGTAGTCATCACATTAGGATTATCCCTGCCAGGGTAGCCCTCAGTCAGCCGAATACCAGAGGCGTTGTATTTCTGCGTCGGTTGCTGTCGCTCTAGGACTGACGTCAGGTCATCAGTGGTATAAAAACAGGCAGCCGATGCCATTACATCAGTCTTTCTTGCCGAGGAGACCAAAGCAGAAACAGTTTGCACGAGTGCTGGTCGGCCACTACCTGAGATTTTCGTTTCTGAATTGAAGCTGAAGTCTTCTAAAGCTAAGTACCCCATTGGGGATCCTTTTTTCTTGCTCTAACCTATGTCCGAAAAAGTTAACAATTGTTTTGCCTGTTGAAAGCAAATACCACACCGAGATTTTAATTCCTACTTTGCTTAGGCCCAGACCACAACGTCCCCCACTGTTGCTTTTGTGCTTTGTTCAACACCAGAACTATACATCGTTAGGCCCTTATTGTAGCTAGATATTTTCGCTTAAAGTCCTCGACTTCAGATATGGCTTTGGTAAGCCATCCGACAGTTGATCTTCCGAAAAAATGTAAGGATAAAGACAGAGACACACCGCACAGGTCCAAAACTGACGACGACACTTCCTTTAAGCTAGTTATCAGTTCTCCGGTCCTCAGTGAGGCGCTTTCACAGCCCCTGACGCCCGCTTCTGTGGATTTGCAGGTCGCTACTGAGACCTTTTCAGAGTCTGGTATGCCACAAGACTCTTTTTCAACTAAGGATCCTGCAGATGTCTCTACCTTAGATGGGTCCGGAGCCGCTGAGCAGGCACCAGCTTCTGAGGAAGTACTTTGCACTACTGATACTCTATACAGATCGATGACTTCTTTCGTGTCTACAGTTCTTTCGAAAGCTACCGAGTTTCTAAGGCCCAGGGTACGAACTACACCCCAAAAACAGACGACCCAAGCTCGGGCCTCTGCTTCCTTGCCTCAGTCTCAAATGCTTAAAATGGCGGAAGACCTTATAATGCTGGTCAGGGGAAGCCAGGCTACCACTTCCAAAAGAAAGAGACTTGTCCCCAGTAGTTTTATCTGAACAGGAGTCTGATGACTCTGATGCATCTAAATATGAAGATTTGCAATCCCTCAATGCTTTTGAGGATTCTGATGCAGAGGAATCCATCCCTTCAGCCTCCCCACCTGAGGACTTTTCCTTTGGTGAAACCCTACATACTTACTCATTAACCCTGACTACCGTCTCACAGTGCCTCTGTGCTTACACCCGAGTGCGCCTGTGAGATGATAGGAATTGCAAGCTGTTACCACCGAGTACTTTCCACTGATGTGACAAACTGCAATGTAGATTTTCAATGTGAGCAGCATGTAAAACATGCTTAAATCATAGTCTGACTTGTTCTTTACATCATATACCTACGATTCAGTGTGTTTTTACATGCTACTCGCATTGAAGTTTTTGAAGAAAATCAGCTTGTAAAGCGGTCGATTATGCAAGTGGTGGCAGCCAATCGGATTATTGCAGTCCAAGCCACCACTTGTATAACACTTGCACCCCAAATCTAAATTTCTTTTGCTCTCCCTGAATAAATAGAGGGTCCAGCAGCAGATATTTCCTTTCTTTTTTCTGATATTTGCAGATTCTGCCTGCTGCTGGATCCCTCTATTTACTGATCAGATTCAGAGACACATGTTTGGCAGTTTTTTGCTTCAAAGGTCTTGTGTTTTTTCTTCTGCCGGTGACAAGAACTGCTTCTTACTGCTGAATTCATTTAGCCTGTGGTAAGCTAAGCTGAAGGCTATGGTAGTGGGTTTGATTCTTGTGTATTTTGGTGCACTGATTGCAAGTGCGTGCAGAGAGAATGAAGTGTGTGTGTATGTATATAGAGGTGCCTGCATGTGTGTACGGGAGAGCGAATGGTACAGGAGTGAATGAAGAGTGTGTGTAAGAATGTAGAAGTGCCTGTGTGTGTGTATGAGAGAGTGATCGGTAAATGAATGAATGCAGAGTGTGTGTATGTATATAGAGGTGCCTGTGTGTGTGTATGAGAGAGCGATCAGTGAAGGAATGAATGCAGAGTGTGTGTATGAATGTAGAAGCGCCTGCTTGTGTGTATGAGAGAGCGATCGGTAAATGAATGAATGCAGAGTGTGTGTATGAATGTAGATGTGCCTGTGCATGTGTATGAGAGAGCGATCGGTAAATGAATGAATGCAGTGTGTGTGTATGAATGTAGATGTGCCTGTGTGAGTGTATGAGAGAGCGATCGGTAAATGAATGAATGCAGAGTGTGTGTATGAATGTAGAAGTGCCTGCGTGTGTGTATGAGAGAGCGATCGGTAAATGAATGAATGCAGAGTGTGTGTATGAATGTAGAAGCGCCTGCGTGTGTGTATGAGAGAGCGA
>NC_056735.1:170606780-170614280 GCF_019279795.1 Protopterus annectens | reverse complement strand
AAAAATCTGGACAGCTGAGGGGTATGTTACCTCCCTCTTATACACACACCAAATAATTCTGGTCAGACAAATTAGTTCTGGGAAGGTTGCACTGAACGGCACCGTGCTTGAGCTGAAGTGGGTGAAATCCTGGTAGCCAGTGATAACTGATCTGCAGCTCAGCAATGTGGAGCATTAAAGCATTTTTAGCAGAGTTTTATTTCATCACTACCTATTGTGTTTGCACATAAGCTGTAGTCATTTCAAACATTTGCCTTTTTTGATTACTACAGAGTACATTTACCCACCAGAGCTATTGTGTTTTGACTTCAGTGTGGAGCTAGTTGTTGCAGGGCTTGGCTTTTAAATAAGGTAGCAATGCTTATTTACCATATACCATTAAAGCCACCCTGACCCAACTACAAGTGTACTAACACACAGACACTGCTATAAGACACTGGTCTGCAATAAAATGTAATGAGCTTCTGAAAATACTGTAATCCTGTCCTTTTATTACAATGAATATAAAATACTTCGAAATAAGGTAAAAAAGCTCATAATCTTAGACCGACAAAACTACTTTTCCACACTTCAAAATAATAAAATCAAACCCTCAGAAATTTTGGAAAGGTATCTCTACTCTACTTAACCCCAGCAAACCAGATACCCCTACCCCAGACCCAAACGCTCCTGACCAGGACTTGGCTACCCAATTTAACTCTTTTCATTGAATCCATTTCCAAATTAACGCCATCTTTCTCTAACACCACTACATTCTCCAAAACTCCCTTACCATCCCCAACCATCTCTACCCCACTCTGCTACTACTTCCTCATTCCCATCTACTAACTCCCATCCCTCCACTCCTCCTACTACTTCATCAGCTTCATCTGCCCCTAATTCTCCCTCTTCACACTCCTTTTTTCTCATTTAAACCTATACCCACTTCTACTATAAAGAAATTCCTTATGAAACTGAAGCCATGCACCAATGCTCCTGATAACATCCCTTCTTACTTTCTTAGCAAAGCTGCTGAAGCAATCGCTACCCTATTAGCATTTTAATCAACTGCTCTATCCAAGAATGTATAGTACCCCAAGTCTGGAAAAGGGCCTTTATCATACCTCTACATAAAAGGTGGCAACAACAACAATGTTACTAATTTCCGCCCCATCGCTATTCTGTCCCCATCTCTAAACTCCTAGAAAAGTGTATCCAACTACAACTCCTTCCACATCTCTTAGATAATCACCTACTAACTCCCACACATGGAGTCAGACCACATCATAGCACTATGACCGCCCTCCTCTCCTTCCTTGAAACTGTAAATAAAGCCCGCGACTCTGGCCAAATTGTTTCTACCCTACTACTCGACCTCTCTAAGGCCTTTGACACACTCTCACAGCCTGCTACTAACTAAACTTTCTAAACTTAACCTATCTCCCTCCTCCTTGAACTGGTTCTCCAGCTACTTATCTAACAGATCTCAAGCAGTCAAATGGAAAAGGCCACCTCCTCATATCTAAATACTCCTACTCGGGTACCCCAGGGCTCTATACTGTGTCTTATTCTCTTCAATATATTTATAAATAATTTCCTAACTCTATCCCATTCTCAGACATCATCCAATATGCCGATGATTCTGCTATTATCTGCTGCCACCTCTATCCCCTCACTCCTAAAACTGACTCAAGATGCTTTTACAACAACTGAGCAATGGATGAAAAGGAATCACCTAGCACTCAATGCCTCTAAAACCAAATTAATGTTATTCACCCCTCTAAGGCAACTTCTTTCAATATAAACACATTCCACATCTCTAGACAAAATAATCTACCCCTGGAACTGGTGTCCGAGACCAAGTTACTTTGGGTCCAAATTGATAACCAGCTCAAATTCAACTCCCACCTACAGTTAAATATCAAGAAAACCCGGTATGCTTTACCGACAAAATCATTACCTTACACCTGCTACCAAAATCACCCTCTACCTCATTTCTTATCCCCTCCCTTCTCTATGGAGCTCCACTCCTAACTAATCTACAGACCTCTCTAAAAACACAACTTTCCTCTTGCTACAACAAAATTGCCAAGTTCGCTACCAACCACAAGTCCTCCACCCACCACTGTTCCTCTCTCCAAAAACTAAAAATGGCTAGAGCTACCGAGTTATCTCACATATACTCAACTAAATCTTGCACATTAGCTCATTTTCAACCCCTCCCTTTGTCCGTCCCTTTCATCAGCCTTTAAAATGCACCTTCCTGCAAGAGTATTAAGGTCCAACAATCAAAATCTATTAGAAGTATATAAACCAACTAGTCCCCCAGGCAAAAATCTTCTGTCTTATGGCCTTGCATGCCTTTGGAACTCCCTACCACCTTCCATTCGCACCACCCCCAACCATTTTATATTTAAAAGATCTCTTCACTCACATCTAGTATCCCAGTGGGAATGCTCTTGCTCCCACCCCACATAACTAACACTTGCAAACTCCATCTTCTTTCTTCCTCTGTTTCCTCCTGCAACTTTCCTAATTACCCACCCTAACTCATACATATTATTATTCCTACAATAATCGTAGGCCACACTTCCCAATTATTGCTTCCCTAATACGTTATTGCTTCTCAGTACTTTTGTGCATTGCTTCCTAATATGTTATTATTCCTCAATATTGTCATGAAATGCTTCCAAATATGTTGTTATTTCTCAGTGCTTTTGTGCTAAATTTCCCTTTAGTCTGTATTACCTGTTAATTTCATCACTAGATTGTACTCGCTCTAGTTGTATTATTTTCAAATTGTTATTTCTTGTATGATTAACTTCTGTGTAATTGTATAATTTGTATATCTATTAATAACCTACTTAGTTTTGGAGCTTTTCTCCCCAGGACTCCATTGAAAACGGGTTCATTTGGCCCAATGGACTATCCTGGCAAACCAACTGCAAGTAAAATAAATAAAACTGTCATATGCATTTCAATACCCAAGGCTTATACATTATCTAGTCATGTAAATATTCTCTGCATGGCAACAACGAAAAGGCTTTCAATGCTGGTAATTCTTTAACAATATACTTACTAAAGCTTACTTGCATCTTACAATATCCGACAAGCTTACTAAAGCTTACTTGCATCTTACAATCTCCGACAAGCTTACCTGATGTTCATTAAACCATGGCTACTTAAACAAACAGAGCAACAGGGCACTGTGACAGCATACAGTTCCAGAATAAGAAGCATAAATCAACAGTACAAAAATCTGATAGAAAACCAGAACATTTTGCAAAATCAAGGACAGATGAAAAGCCACGGTCGATTTGTGATCTACTTTGGATGGGGGAATACTCTGCACACTTACACTGCATAACTGCTCCTTGCCTTCCATGGACACATCCAGAGCCACTACAATGGGGAGTGGGGTGCAATAAGTATGTCACAATTTGAAATGTCTCTGGCTGACAGTGATGGATCTGACACTCATACCTCTCAACTTCAGAGCAAGAAATCTGGACAAAGCCATACATAGAACTAGAAGTGTGACAAGCCCAAAAATAAGGCCAATTTTAAATATTGCTCTTATAACTTAAATAGAACAGGTAGATCTTGCATTAGTACAAGTTTTCTGAAGGGTATGAAATCTGAAACTCAAATGTCTGCCATTATTTTCTAACTTCAATCTTTAATGACTTGCCACTAATTTGCCAGAAAACCACAATTTTATGAAAAGCGGACCAAAATGTGATGCAAAAATACCTGTCAAAAAAGGGACACCTTTTTAATATTAACAGTTAACTTGAAGCTGCTAACAAAATAAGAGCATCCACATGCATTTCTGAAATAAAGGTAATCTATAAGTGATCATTACAGTTATATATAATTGTAAACCCTCCACATTTTCTTCCAAAATTGCCATTTTGGAGGAGGGATTATTAGGGAAGAGCAACATTTTGAGCCAGAATTGGGGACAATTGAGATGTTTGGATATTCCTAATCTACAAAGTGATTTGCACGTACCTCTCAACCTCTTAATGCAGGAAATCTGAACAAGGCCAAATATATTGGGGAACATACAAACACTACTAAAAATTGCTCTTGTATAAACGTAAAGACAGTCTTGCATTAGCATGCATTTTTCTGAAGGTTATGACATCTGAAACTCAATGTCTGTCATTTAATGGCTTCATTCCTAAATGATTTGCTAGAAAATCACAAATTTGAGAACAAACCAAAATAAGCAGCAAATATCTATTCATTCTGCAAAGATATGGACAACTGAGAGGTATAGTTCAACCGGGGCTGTCTGAGCTTGCTACCCCCCCTCACAAAATCATGGTCAAATGGAGCCTCCCCCCTGCAGCCATTACAATGTCCCATTCCTTGGTTATTTTGCCCCATTTATCATAAACACTAATGTGCATACTGCTTTACTTCTGCGATGATTTAGGATTTCATTTGAAAGTTTTATTTTGCATTTTACAGCACAAACCCTAATACATATCTGTTAAAGCAATGCAGTCTCACAATGAAAATAGACCAACATTAAAACTTCTCTGCTCTTGAAACTCGCATGCATTGAAACAGCACTGAAACCCACTTTCAGAGAAAATACATTTTGCCAATGGCAAATATTAACTCTGGGCTGTCTACAAAATCATAGGCCCCTCGAACATAACATACACGTGCTCTTTGATACACCTTCCTGACTGTATTACATTATATTCCTTGTACAATACAATACAGTACAGTTGTTAGAGGGCATTTTAAATTTATTGTTTTGAACATTTTTCCAGTAAACAATGAAACAAAAAGCATCCACTAATGACAAAACTGCCCAATTCAGAACATTTCCATCATAAAAAGTCTACTCAAGTCCACCAGTATTAGTAAAAAATATACACAATCTCTGAAGTAGTAAACTCCACATTGAAAAAATTTGTAACTAATAAAGAGGTTGCTGCTAGCAAACACTTTATATGTCATTGTTTAATCTACAAATAAAGTGCCTGTTACTCTTGAAGAATACATTGCTTTTGTTGCATGCAATAAAAAAATGAAAAGCTAGTAATACCGCAATAGGGAATGGATAGCAAACTGTTAACAGGTTCATAGTTACTAGGTATCTTTGCCAAAAAGACTGCAGCATCCACCCCCTTTACAACACAATACAGCATCAACAATGCATTTACCTACTGTGGGAGTAGAACCCACAGCCTTCAGCATCTAAAGCAAGTACACTATCTGTTGTGCTATTAACAATGCAAGCAGACTAAACACAAGCAGCACTAAACTTTTGCTCCCCTGCAGCTCTCAGCTCCTTGTAAAATCTACTCGACGCTCAGCTGTATCTCTGAACTTTTCAGCACAAGAAATCTGGAAAAAGCCAAAATGTATTTGGGGGGAACAAAAGGCCAAAAACCAGGGACACATTTTAAACATTGCTTGTATAATGTTTGAAAGTTGCTAGAATAAAATG
The DNA here is from genome assembly GCF_019279795.1 of Protopterus annectens. Taxonomy (NCBI): domain Eukaryota; kingdom Metazoa; phylum Chordata; order Ceratodontiformes; family Protopteridae; genus Protopterus; species Protopterus annectens. Next base: position 170,608,828 of record NC_056735.1, on the reverse strand, counting down.
CTGCGTTACCACCATACATTTCACTGCCACTTCTTGAACCCAGGGGACCCCTTGCAAAACAGTCAGAGCAACATACCACTACGCCAAATCAACTGTTTTGTGAAAGAGGAAGACTGAAACTTAAATAGCTACCATTTAGTGAATTCAGTTCTCACCATAGCACAGCTGTCAGCCTCTTAGCACAAAAGACCTGAACAAAGCCAATAATGGGTGACTACTACAACCACCAAACATTCAGTGAATTCAGTTCTCACCATAGCTCTCAACCTCTTAGCAAATAACACCCGGACAAAGCCAGTAATGGGAGAATATAGCCCCCAAACATATTCAGTGAAATCAGTTCTTACCATAGCTCTCAACATTAGCAAAAACCTGGATGAAGCCAATAAATACCTGAACAAAGCCAATACTGGGTGAATACAGCCCTCAAACATATTCAGTGAATTCAGTTCTTACCATAACTCTCAACCCTAGCACAAAACCTGGATGAAGCCAATAATGGGGGGAATACAGTCCCAAACACTACCTAAACAAAGCCAATACTGGGTGAATACAGCCCCCAAACATATTCATTGAATTCAGTTCTTACCATAACTCTCAACCCTAGCACAAAACCTGGACGAAGCCAATAATGGGGGGGGGATACAGTCCCAAACACAGGGATACATTTCAAATATCCATCTTGTACACTTAGAAAATTTCTAGAATAAAAGCTTTTGTTACCATGCACTTTCTGAAGAATATGAAGTCTGACAAGTGTGTCCATTTTTTTTAACTTTTGTTAACCAGGAAAGTCTGACTTTGAAAAAAAAAAAAAAAAAAAAAGCCAAGTTTTAGCAGAGGCCCAGGGAGAAACACTCCAGACAGCCAAGAATAAAACCAGAGAACATGTAGCTGTCAGGCAACAAGGACACAAATGCAGAAGCCACAGATTTTATGAGGAACAGAAAAAGTATGAGGGAAAATCCTTCAACATTTTTACAAATGGTGGTGGGTAGGGAATTCAGGCTCTTGCCACTTGGGCCCAAGGTACAGGGTTCAAGCCTTATTCACTACCCACCACCATGTACACCTGGGGCATTTTACACACACACACACACACACACACACACACACACACACACACACACACACACACACACACACACACACACACACACACACACACACACACACACACACACACACACACACCTCTCTACCTGAAAGTGCCCCATCTTCCTTCCGTTACACACACCTCTCTACCTGAAAGTGCCCCATCTTCCTTCCGTTCGTTTCAGCCTACCTGAAAGTGCCCCATCTTCCTTCCGTTCGTTTCAGCTCCCGCTGCTGCTTGCTAAGTGTCCGGTCGTCAGGTCCCGCTCCCATCTTCCGTTTGTTTCAGGTCCCGCCTGTGTGAGTTCCCGCTCACAAACCTCTAACTGACAGCGATGATGTCAGCACGCCTGCGACTGGACTATTTGGACTTCTTTCTTCTTAAAGGAGAATGTAAGTTAAAAAAAAAAAAAAAACTTTTTTTGTAATTCTCTAGCCGTAGCCGATTCCAGGGGGGTGCAAGTGCACCCCCTTGCACCTGCCTGCGGGCGCCCTTGTCTGCATGCCAATACATTCTTAACATCACACCCTCTAGGATCAGAAATTACACTTTCCAAAATACCAAAAGTAAATTTATGCTCTATACCACATTTCTCTATATGCCTGTTATAGTTAAAGAGTTATGAACATTTGTTTTCTGTATGGTATTACAAATGGATTTTCTGAAAATGAGCTCAGACTGCACTGTTGTTCCTATGGTGGAATTAAGCAGGCAGCTTTTCCTGAGCTGCTCCGGAGTGAATGAGTTAAGGGAGCATTTCCAATGGGAATGCCAGGTCTTTCCGCAGTCAAAAAAGAGACTCAGGCATTTCTTAGATCTTCGACAGCACAGACCTCTGGCCATTTCCCCTGTCCTGGATGTTGTGAATGATGTCTTTATGAAATCCAGTCTGACCCGACACCCTCCCACTTGCTCCCAGGAAACCTGACAGGTACTATAGAGTCCCTGACTC
>NC_056735.1:170486780-170601780 GCF_019279795.1 Protopterus annectens | reverse complement strand
GCCATCCGACTACCGATATTCCAAAAAACATAAAAATAAAGACAGAGACAGACTGCATAGGTCCAAAACTGATGACGCTTCCGTTAAGCTAGTCGCCAGTTCGCTGGTACTCAGTGAGGTGCTTTCGCAGCCCCTGATACCTGCTACTTCAGATTCGCAGGTCTCTGCTGAGACCCATTCGGAGTCCGGTATGTCTCGAGATGCTTCTTTGAATATGGAACCTGCGGATGTCTCTACCTTGTATGGGTCCGGAACCGCTGTGCAGGCACCGGCTTCTGAGGGTGTATTCAGGCCTACAGATTTGCATTTCAAACCGATGCCATCTTCTACATCAAGGCCTAAAACTCGACCCACACCTAGAAAACCGGTGTCCAAACCGCATGGTCAGGCCCATATGCCTAAAAAACAAATGCTTAGAATGGCTGAAAACCTTATTACTTTAATTAGGGGAAACCAGCCTTCCCCCCTCTAAGAGACCTAGAACTGATTTTCCTTCTGATTCTTCTGATCAGGATTCTGAAATTTCTGTTTCTTCTGATTACCAGGATTTGCCCTTATCTACCTTTGAGGATTCTGATGCAGAATATTTCATTCCCTCTGCTTCACCTCCAGAAGATTTTTCTTTTGGTGAAACCTTGCACACTCTTATGGAGCATTTCCGCTGAGAATGCCAGGATTACTCTGACTCCAAAAAGAGGCTTAGGGAATTCTTACTCCTCCCTCAACACAGGCCTTTAGCTATCCCTCCTGTTCTGGACATTGTAGATGATGCCTTCTTGGAATCTAGCTTGGCCCCAGACAATTTACCTCCAGCTCCCAGAAAACCTGACCGGTATTACAGAGTACCTCACTCTCACAAGTTCCTCTTCAAGAATCCTACTACGGATCCAGAGTCCATTTCCCAAGGACTAAAAGGCATTAAGGATACTGCTGCCAAAAACCCTACCCCTTCTGATAGAGATTCCAGGGCCTTGGACAGATTGGGTAAGAAGATATACACTTCTGCTACTTTGGCCATTAGGGCCTTAAATTGACAGCTTCATATGTTAAAGTATCAGCAGCATATTATGGGACTACTTAAACAGAAAATTATGGTGATTTCTGACTGTGCTGAACACAAAGAATTACAGGATTTAATGCATTCTGCTGAACAAGTTGGTAAGCATACTTTGCAATGTGGTTTTGACTCTTTAGAAGCATCTTGCAGGGCTGCTGTCACTGGGTCTGTACTTAGAAGGCATGCTTGGCTTAAGGAGCAAGACTTGCCAGATCATGTTAAAGCTAAATTACTGGATGCTCCCTTAAACCAAGACCGACTGTTTGGCAACAAAGCAGAAGTCGTCCTTAAAAAGATGGAGGAAAAAGTTAAATCTATGCAAACTGTTAAAGATTTCCTGCAAGTACAGCCTCCCAGATTTAGTAGGCATTGGCCTTCTAAGAATTGGTCCTTTCCAGTCTCTTCCAGGCCTTGTCAATCCAAATCCAGGAACAGCAGACCACCTAGGCTACAGTCTCAGGCTACACACAGGCCTAAGCAGTGGGGGGCTCCAACTTCCAAAGCTGGAAGTAGTAATCATCAATTAAAATTCATGGCTCTGCAATTTCAGCACATTATAATACTGAACCTTCCCTCTTCTCTCATCCCCTGTTAAAGCAATTCCTCAGAGGGGCTAAAAATATAAGCCCCCCCCCCCAGGCGAGCCCCTACTCCAGCCCTGGGACCTTAACTTTGTATTAGAAAAGCTCACTCTCCCTCCATTTGAACCAGCTGCAACTGCAGAGTTGAAATTCCTTTCTTGAAAAACAGCCTTCCTTCTAGCCATCACTTCAGCAAGAAGAGTGTCTGAATTACAGGCCCTTATGGCAGTGGATCCCTTCATTATCTAACATGCAGACAGGGTTTCCTTCAGGACCAATCCTTCCTTTATGCCCAAGGTGGTGTCCAGTGTGGCCCTAAATCAGTCCATTCATTTGCCTACCTTTTTCCCTAATCCACAAAACAAAGGAGAATGAATTCTGCACTCTTCGGACGTGCACAGACAGCTTAGATTTTATTTGGACAGGACTAAGTCTCTCAGAAAATCTGAACAGCTGCTAGTTGGCTTTGCTGCAGGGGTAGAGGGGAAGGCCATTTCAAAGCGAACCATTTCTAAATGGATAGTCCATTGCATTAATTTCTGCTATAAGCACCATGCAAAACCTACCCCACAGGGGATAAGATCCCATTCCACCCGGGCTGCATCTACCTCTACAGCCTTTCTCAGAGGGGTCCCTACCAGGGACATCCTAGAAGCTGCTACCTGGAGCTCTGTTCATGCCTTCACCAAGCATTACCACATGTCTATTTTTTCTAAATCCAGAGCTGGTTTTGCCACTGCAGTATTGCAGGGCTTAATAGCTGGTCCTAATGCTCTCTAACGTCCTCCTCCCTTCCTTAGCTTTGGGAATCTACCCAAATGTAATGACTGCAACAGTGAAACACGAAGAACATAGTACAGTTGTGTACACTTACCATAAATGTAGATGTTTGAGTGTTTTCACTGTTGCATTCCTGGTTACCCTCCCTCCAGCCCCCTGACTTCAGTTGGCTCTATCTTTCCTTCTTATTTGGTGTATTTGCTTTTTGTTGGAGGTGTAACATAACATATAATTGCTTCCCATTATGGGGACACCTGACATCTGTGGTAAGAAAAACTGATGTAATGGCGTCGGCTGCATGCTTTATACCCCTGCCTACCTGACGTCATAGAAGAAGAGACGGCATCTGACGCAGGAATCCAAGACTATGGTATTCAGGCTGGCTGAGGGCTACCTGCAGGCAGAGAACCCAAATGTAATGACTGCAACAGTGACTACACTCGAACATCTACATTTATGGTAAGTGTACACAACTGTACTTTCCTGTTCTACATATCTTTTTAGTATTGAGTCAGTTACTTTTCCACATGGGTGTGTTATTGATTGCCTTGCATCCACAAGGGCCCTCATAGGTGGATCTATTAAGCCTTTGTGGATTTTTGGTATGCCAAATAAAAAAGGTATTCTTGGGTATGGCATCGACATGTAGTTATATGTGTTGATGTCAGTTAAGGCTTCAATAAATAGGTCATTAATGTATGACCTAATATGACTATGTGCTATGTTGACTTATTTCAAACTCACTTTACTATACACATCACTGTTCAAGACTTTATGCATTTTTACTTTATAATCAGTTAAGTTCATTAACACTATTCTTCCGCCTTTATCAGGCTTCATTATACGAACTGATAAAGTTTTTCGGTTATGAAGAGCTTCCCTTTCTTCTTTAGACAAGTTGTCTTTACTTGTCTGTTTCGTTGTACTAAATTTTGCTCTAAAGTCCAGTTCACAAAGGCGTTCGAATAACATTAGTGTTGGGTGGGCTGGTGGGTTATATGTGCTAGTTACTTACAGTTCTTTCCTTTCTTGATGTTCAGTGTTAACAAAAAATAGATGTAAATTCAGTTTACGTAGGTACAGTTTAAAATCCAACAATAACCTTGAAAGATTTGTGGCATAGGCTGGAACAAATGTTAAGCCTTTTGCCAAGTCATCAATAAGTAACTTGTCTACTTCAAAATCTGTGTAGTTAAAGATTTTGAAGTCCCCTGAAGCATTGGTGGCAACTGAACAAACATTTCCACTTACCCCTTCTTTGGCCTGGCTCGTTACCTCTTCCTTTTGTTGGTTCATAGGTTCATAGGTTGGTACTAGGCTATCAGCCCTAGGGCCTATACAAGCCTAGCCATAACAATTCCCTGGGTTTTCCGAGTATTGTATGTTTTCTGGAATTGCTGCTGCTTCCTGCTGGATTTGTGGCCTCGGGGGTTGTGAACATTTTCTCGATAGTTATTTTCCTGCCTCCCTTGAGCACCAGTGCCTGTACCTTCTTGTTGTTGGTTAATTTGTGAATTTATACAATTATTCTCCATATTTAATGTACACACACTGTTATGTTGTTGGTTTTTAAATGCATTTCCTGGTTGAATCTGTGTCTTTAGGGGTTTGGTTGACCTTCTCCGGTAGGATTCCAAATATGTGATGGGGGCGGGTCTGGGTATGCTGTTCCCCTTGCATACTCTTCTCTGTCTCTTTTAAGTTTTTTAATTTTAATGTCCTTGTTTTTTGGATCTGCTGGTTAATACTTGTGAAAATCCGAGTATAGTCATATTGGTACCTATTAAAGTCTGTGTCTACTGTAATCAAGTTATCTAACTCTGTAACTTCCCCTGATATCTGGTTAATGAAGAGTTGGTAATGTTTTGTCATTACCCCAAGTAGTTCTAAACCATGTCTATTAAATAACTGAATGAGTTCATGGTGAAACTCTGAACCAGGCTGTAAACCCATTGGATATTGCCACGAGCGTAGCCCCTTTGGGACTATATTCTCCTTCATGTACTCATTAAAGTAGCATATTTCCAACTGCAATTTACGTATTTTAAGCAATTTAAAATCGAGCATTTTCAAGTTGTAATAATGTTCTTGCCTTCTTCCGCCGGTTGTCCCTGAATAGTGTTAAAATGTGCAGTTAGTCCTGGTTGCTCGCTTAACCAGTTATTCAAGTCAGGGACTCCAGTAACCCCCGAGGAGTTATTTGATAATAGAACACTGCTCTCTAGCCCCCATGTTCAGCACGCCCAGACAGCGTGAAGACCCTTACTCTCCCGGGGGCCTCTGCTGATCAAAACAGACAACACCACGGTGATGTGGTACATCAACAAGAAGGGAGGGACTCACTCTTATCCTCTGTGCAGGCTCGCCATGACCCTTTGGCACACGGCCGCAGCCATGCAACTACACATTTTAGCACAATTCCTGCCAGGCTCTCTAAACTCTCTGACAGACAACCTAAGGCAGAAACCTACTAGACCTGCATGAGTGGCAGCTAGACCAAAGAACCTTCACCCTTGTAACCCAGAAATGGGGCACCCCGAAGGTAGAACTCTTTGCCTCCCACTCCAGTCATCAGCTCAGCAAATTGTGCATCAGGGAACCTCACAGCAAAGCCTGGAAAGTGGATGCTCTATCCTTCCAGTGAGTAAACCTCTCGGTCTGTGCATTTCCCCCTCTACCACTCATTTCAAGGGTACTGCTCAAAATAAGGGAGAAAAAAAAAACAAGGACAATCCTGATTGCCCCAGACTGGCCACAAGCAGCACTGGTACCCACTTCTGCGCAGCCTGTCACCCTTGCCTCCGTGGCACCTACCTCAGATCCCAACACTCCTGACCCAGAGGAATGGAGAATTCATGCATCCCCAATTACAGGCGCTCAATCTGGCAGCCTGGCTTATTCCCTGACCTCTCCTCAAGCTGCCAGTCTTGAGAAAACAAGTTCTAGATGTTATACGCGAGGCCAGATGCCCCAGCACTAGAAAGTCTTATGCTGACAAGTGGAAAAGGTTTTGCACCTGGATCCAGGCTAAGGGAGCCAGAATGGCACAGCCCACCCTACCTCTCATCCTGGATTACCTGGCAGACCTACTACATAAGGGTCTCTCCTTCTCTTCTATTAAAATTCCTGCCTCTGCCATCTCTGCTCATTTCAGCACAGCACTACCTCTTTTCTTTCACCCTGTCATTAAACAGTTCCTAAGAGGGGCTAACAACTTGAGGCCACCCAGAAGAGCTCCTACCCCAGCTTGGGACGTAAACTTTGTGTTGGAAAAGCTCACCCTTACCCCCCTTTGAACCTGCAGCTTCAGCAGAGTTGAAATTTCTCTCTTGGAAGACAACATTGCTTCTGGCCATCACTTCCGAGCTACAAGCACTTATGGCTATAGAGCCATTCATTTTCCATGTTGACAGGGTCTCCCTCAGGACTAATCCATCCTTCATGCCAAAAGTGGTGTCCAGTGTGGCTCTCAACCAAGCCATTCATTTGCCCACCTTTTTCCATAGCCCACAGTACAAGGGGGGAAAAGATTCTGTACTCTCTAGATGTGCACAGACAGCTCAGATTCTACCTAGACAGGACTAAGTCTTTTAGAAAAACTGATAGTCAGCTTTGCTGCAGGAGCAGAGGGCAAGGCCATATCCAAACAAACAATTTCCAAATGGATAGCACACTGCATCCATTTCTGCTACAAACAGCACGGAAAGCCTCATCCCAAGGGGGTCAGGACACATTCCACCAGAGCAACCTCAACCTCTGCAGCTTTCCACAGAGAGATCCCCACCAGGGACATCCTGGAGGCTGCAACATGTACTTCTGTTCATACATTCACCAAGCATTATCACCTGTTTATCTTCTCCAAATCCAGGGCAGACTTTGCCACTGCTGTCTTGCAGGGCATCCTAGTCAGCCCCCCAGTCTTCTTGACTGCCTCCACCCTTTTCTTCAGCTTTGGGAATCAATCCAGATGTGATGACTGCAACAGTCGAACATGAAGAACATAGTACACTTACCATAAATGTAGTTGTTTGAGTGCATTCACTGTTGCAGTCCTGGTGACCCTCCCTCCATCTCCGTCTCTCTCTCTCTCTCCTTACAAGGAATTTTTGGTATTTACTTTCTACTGGTGCTGTTCTTCCACCATAACCTAGCTCCTTATTGGGGGTTCCTGACATTTAGGGCAAGAAAAACTGATGTAATGGCGTTTAGTGCCTGTTTTTAAACCACTGATGACCTGATGTCAGTCCTGGAAGACAGCAACCGACACAGAAATGTTACGCCTCTGATATTCGGGCTAACTGAGGGCTACCCTGGCAGAGATAACCCTAATGTGATAACTCCAACAGTGAATACACTTGAACATCTACATTTATGGTAAGTGTACACAACTGTACTTTCTGATTATTGATTGTTTCTGTATTATTATGGAACTTTTTTCCCCAGGCTTTTGCTGAAAATGGACCTTTTTGTGCTCAGTCTGACCTTCCCGGTAACCAAATGCAAAAATAAACAAAATAAAATAAATACATTTTTTGTGAGTTGTTATCCTCTGACCTTTCATACTCTTCTCTCAAGGTTTATTTGTCTGCCAGAGTTTAGCATGTCTGCCCATGGATCCTTTTCTTTCAATGCATTCACGCACTGAAATGTTTTTGAAGGGGTGTTACATATCATGCCACCTAGAAAAAAAAGATGGCTTCTCCTTGGGAGATCAACTTTGTTTTGGAAAAACTAACACTTGCTCCATTTGAACCAGCTCACAGGCTTATTTGAAGTTCATAACATGGAAGACAGTTTTGCTTATTTGCACAGATACTCTTCTTGCAGAAATCAGAGTTGCAAGCTCTCATGGTGGGTCAGTCTTACGGTTCCTTATTTTTCCCCAAAATACCGTTTCCATGAGAACTAATCATTCTTTTATGCCTAAAGTGGTAGCTTATTTTACTTTGAGCCAAGCTGTCCATCTCACTGTTTTTCTTTCCATAACCTAAAAATGAGGGAGAAGGGATTCTTCATTCTTTTGATGTACATGGACAACTCTGATATTATCTTGTCTGAACTAAAACCTTTAGAAATTCTGATCAGTTGTTCATTTCTTATGAAGGGAAGAAAAGGACAACCTGGGTTAGAAATGACTGTATCCAAACAGTTTTCTCATGCTATTACATTTTTTTATGCTCACCATAACAACACAACTTCAAGCAGGGTCAAAGCTCATTCTGCCAGGGCCTTTCTTCTTAAGTGACTTTTTGGAAAGGGTTGTATTCCAAAAAGTACTCGAAGTAGCAACTTGGCCCTCTGTGCATGATTTTACAAAGCACTACAAATGTGTTTCTTCCTCAAGGTCTACTGCAGGCTTTGCTAGGACCATTCACCAGGCACTCCTGGCTCCTCATCCTTCCTCCATCTATTCAGTATTTGCTATGGTAGTTTACCCTGATAGCTAAGACTATTGCTGCAGTGATCAAATGAAGAATGTAGTACAGCTGTATATGTACACTTACCACAATAGTAGTTATTTGAATGATCAGTACTGCAGTAGCTGCCCCCTTCCTCCATCCCCTTTATTTTTGTGTATTTTGTTGCCAGGGGTGTGAGGACTTGCAATTTTTAATTCAGAGCATTGACCCCTTTTAGGGCTGTAGCCTTCCTCTCTCAGATGGTGTGAAAGTATTGAAAGTCTTGGTTCCCAAACTGTTTTTTGTTTTCCTACAGCTTTGCTTGAGTTTCTGATAGTTTGGGTGTGTGGATTGGTGTCCTTAAGTTTTAGAAGCTGATGTTTTTTATATCAGTAGCTGTATGCAACACATCTATCAAAGGCACTGCAGCAGTGATCCTTTCCAGCATCTAATGTTAGGGCAAGTTTACTTACACAGCTGTACTTTTCTGTCATGGAAGGCTACTTTCTAGTAGCTGTTACATGTGTGAGGTGGATTTCTGGGTTAGTGGACCTATGGGTCACCCCTCCTTATCTGATTTTTCATAACAATAGGATGGTGTTATGTACCAACCCCTTTTTGAAACGAAAAGTGACTGTGGAGGTGAGCATAAACTAGCCTGTTCTTTCCCAGTCATGCCAGTGAAGGGGAATACTTGCTACATTGCTTGGATGTTCTTGAGCAGCTGCAATTTTATCTGGATTGCACTAAGTAGTTTAGAAAGGATTCATAGCTAATGGGGTTGGCAGAAAGGTGCCTAAGGCTGCATTGTCTAGGTAGTTGTCTGAATGCTTTTGTATTCATGTATGAGAAATAAGGCAAATCCTCATCTAATGAACCTAAAGCTCCCTCTTGTAGGCAGTATTGCCTTCTTGTGCCTTCTTCCAGAGTACCTCCATTGATGACATATGTCAACATTACATAAACTTCATTGGGCACCTTTATAAAGTGTGAAGCATTACATGCAGGGCATGATCTCCAGGTGTCATTTGGTGTTTGGAGCCACTCTGGTATGAGGTATTCTTTCTTGAAACCACCCAGGTAGGTGGTGGTGGTGGCACGGTCTTTGCAGTAGAGGAGGCTTAACCAGACATTGTTATATTTGGAAATTAAGTACTTGCCATCTGCATGGTCATGATTTGTCTTCATCTACTTTCTTGCCCACCTTCCCTCCAGTGTGGTAGGAAGGGGGTGTGATTGTGTGAATATGTGATTTACGGCAGCTGATGTAACTTTGAGTGGTGGACTCTGACCTGGAGTAAGATGATGTAACACACTGAAGCACTGTTGAGGGGGGGCTGAAGCTTGCTAAGGTTTTACCAGTGTTGAAGTGAGTTGAGAGCTGGCACGTACACCAGATAGAGGAGGAGGAGGATGAACAATTACACAGATCTATTGATGTTATTCATGCTTCGATGTTGCAGTCCTTACTTGTAGGATTTCCTGCTGTGGAAGCCCTTGGTTGGCCCGACTACCAGAGAATTTCGTCCTCTAATCCTGAAGCTGGCAGACACACTGTCTGATGTCAGTATGTCTAGATATAAAGGGAGTCATCCGGGGCCATGACCTCAATACTTTCTTGTCCCTAACAAGTAGGAGCCCCCAGTGTCTCCTTGAGGTTGGGGTCTAGGGCCCTATATTTCAGAGTACGTATGCAAAGAGGAGGGAGCAACCCTGACTGAGAAGGAGAATTTCCAATCCTATCCCATTGGCAAGAGGCAAGGGCTTCCACGACAGGAAATCCCACAAGTCAGGACTGCAACAGTGAATACACTTTAACATCTACACTTAAGGTAAGTGTACACAACTGTATTTTATAGTAAGTACAGAACTTTCAGATCTGAAGTAGTTAACTTCATTTGTCAGCACCTTTGGGAATCGGATCCAACCTCGGATCTGAGCCAGCAATCATTCATAGCTTAGATCCAAGCTCCTAGCTCCTCCCCTTCACCCATAATCCCCTGCCATCCCTGACTGACCTCAGATCTAATTTGCCGCGCTTCTTGTCAGCAGCTAGGTTCTTGAGCTCCTGGTATCGCAGGGTTTTTTTAAGAGAAATTTCTCATTTTTCTTATCCCCCTTAAGAGTGTGTGAGCGTTGAGTTTTCAGGTTCCTTTTTTGGTGTAAAACTTCCTAGTTTAAACCCTTTAGTTAAACTTTCCCTCCCTCCCCTTCGCTGGTCGTTAGTTTTTGTGTGTTGTGTGTTTGAGGCCTAATGAGTGGGTTTTCTTTAGGATGTCTGAGGCCCCAAAACCCATCTTTTCTAAGTGCACTCGGTGGGTACAGTGCCTTGGTGTTGAACACCTTTCCTCTGGGTGTTCTATCTGCACGGCGCTCAACCCCAGGGCACTGAAGGACCGGAGGTCGAAGTTAATCCTAGTGGGACTTTTGCCCCCGGATTCGGCTTCAGCCTCCGGTGCTTCTGTGGCCTCCTCCCCGGCTTCGGCGGCGGCCACTCCTGCCTCTCTCCCTCCGGTCGGGACTCAAACTCCCGTTGCAGCGCTGGAGGAGAGGGAGGCCAGGAAAGAAAAAAGGAGGTAGAAGCACCACAAGCGGCAGGCCGAGGCCTCTGCTTTTGCCCCTCTGGCTAAGCGGTCTTCTCCCTCCAGGGCTTCTAGGTCTCCTCTTTCTCGGCTCCGGTCTCCGTGTTTCTCACCGGGCCCCGAGGAGGAGGAGACCCGATCTCCGTCGAGGTCATCGAGGTGGCACTCCCAGCCAGCCTCGGTGGCCTCTTCGAGATCAACTCGCAGTCTTCACGACGCAGATTTGGACAGGATGATGCGAAGGTTTCTCCAGGCCCAACTGCAGATGGGAGTGCTCCTGCCCCCCCCCCCAGGGGGGGAGCTCGACACCCTTCTTTGCTCCGATAGCTCCTTCTCTGACCCGCTTCCCGGGTTCAGAGCCTTCGGAGCCGAGCAGCCTTGGAGCCGGGGGTGGGTCAGCGCCAACAGTATCGGGTACTTCGGCGCCGACTCTTCCCTCGAGCCTGTCTGCTCCTTTTTTGTCGGATCCAGGCTCTCGGAGCCGTGGGCTGAGCATCGGATCCGAGGGAATCAGTGTGTCTTTGGCTCCGTCTAGGTCGGAGCACACTGGTTCGTCGGATCCGATGGCTTTGGCGCCGACCCCTATCCGTCCATCGGATCCGAGCGAGGGTTTGCCTTCAGATCCAAGAGAGAGCGGCTCTCCCTCGGCTTTCAATGTGGTGGAGAGGGCACTGTCGAGTGCTTCCAGGCCCCCGGTCCTTGCTTCGGCTCTGCCTCGCACTCCCTCTCTGTTGGGTCCGGCTTCCATCACCCGGCCCCAGGGACAGCCTGCTTCGATGTCCCAGGTCGTTCCCTTGGAGCAGGACATGGCTGGTGAGACGTCCTCGGACAGCCCCCCCGAGGACGTCCCTCACAAGTGAAAGTGCAAGAGGAGGCACGTGGACTCCCCCGAGTCCTTGACAGATGACACGGATTTGGATGAAGGGGAAGGCTCCCCTAGGTCAACCCCCGAGGATGTCTCCATCGGAGACATCATGGAAATGCTCAGGATAAGAGGGGGTGGTCTGCCCTCAAGGCTTCCTCGGACGAATCCGTGTTCCTGGAGGCATTCAAAGCAGGCCCATCTACCTCTCGGGTGTCCCCTCCGCCTGACCCAATAGTGGACCTTATTACCACTAGGGCGTGGAAGGAGCCGGACACTGTGGAGCCAGTCCCCAAACACCCGGACAGGATACTTAGTCCTCCCTCCGAGAGGTCCCATTGGAGCAAGGGTCCCCCCATAGATGACATGTTGGTGGCGGCGGCCACCAAGAGAGAATTAGCTCAGGAGAGCCCCTCGGTCCATCCACCGAGCATGGAGTCCCGTTTGATGGACCATTTAGGGAAGTGGGCTTTTAGTTCAGCGACCTTTTCGGTGAGGTCTCTGAACTACATGGCACATGTTATTCGACTGCAGCGGGACCTTATCAAAAAGTATGCTGTGTCGCCCCCAGAGTCCATGTCTGTGGAGGACAAACGGTTGTACTCCACTCGAATGGCCACTCTCAGGTCCATATCTAATACCTCTATGCGGCTGTTGTCCCACGCCACAGAGGGAGCCGCTAGAGCCAGCGGAACAAGCCTCGTCAGGCCTGGCACTGGCATTGCGATTTTGCGGAACCCTTCAAGGCGTCATTTGCGAATGCCCCTTCCGATGGTTCTGCCTTGTTTGGCAAGACTGTTCGCGAGACTTTGGTCCAGAGCGAAAAGGACGGGAAGACGTTGTCTGCCGTTGGAGTCCGCTTCTCTGCTTCCCAGAGGTCCTTCTCCAAGAACCAAAAGGGACAGAAGAAGATGTGGTTCCGAAAGTTGCAACAATCCCAGTCTGCTGCGGACCCCCAGTCCTTCCGTGGCAGAGGAGGACAGGGTGGATGCTGCCCTAGAGGCAGAGGGGGCCCGAGGAATGGTGGGTCCAGAGAAGCTTTCTCTGACCGGCCCACCCAGTGACCCTGAGGGGTTGCCCGACTGCTCCTCTCTGGAGGCAGTTGGGGGACGTTTTTCGAGGCACCTGGCAGCTTGGGAGTCCATCACAACAGACCGCTGGGTGCTTCGCATCATATCCAGAGGATACCATATTCCCTTTTCTCACATCCCTCACCAACCCAAACGCCTCCCCGACGTCCCACCTGATCAGAGGGAGGCTGCAGCTGCGGAAATTCAGCAGCTCTTAGGAAAAAGAGCCATCCAACACGTCCCCACAGACCAGTTTGGATCGGGTTACTACTCCAGGTTCTTTTTGGTGCCAAAAAAGATGGGGGACCTAAGGCCAATCCTCTATCTCTCCCTCCTGAACCTGTCAGTAACCAAAGAAAAGTGCCGGATGGTCACCCTTCAATCCATTCTTCCCCTGTTGCTGGAGAGTGACTGGATGTGCTCGATAGACCTCAAGGATGTGTATTACCACATATTGATGGACAAACGATCCAGGAGGTTTCTCCGCTTCTGGCTAGGAGTCAGTCATTATCAGTTCAGGGTCCTTCCCTTCGGTCTCACCTCAGCCCCCAGGGTGTTCACCAAGGTATTAGCAGTGATAGCGGCCCACCTGAGGCTTCAGGGAATGCAGGTGTTCCCATACCTAGATGACTGGCTCCTGACCGCCCCAACAAGGCATCTACTCTGCTCAGCCAGGAATTACTTTCTCCACCTTGCTCCCCGGCTGGGGATCACCATCAACACGGACAAATCCTTTCTCAACCCGACTCAGGTGATAGACTTTATCGGGGCCAGATTAGACACCAACAACTTACTAGCCTTCTTAACCACCAAACGACTACACCCTGAGACTTCATGTGCGGGCCATTTTACTATTGTCGGCTCCCCTGGCGGGATTGGTCCTGAGGGCGGTGGGCTCCATGGCGGCCGCAATTACCCTGCTCCCCACGGCCCGCCTGAATATGAGGTTTTGCAGTGGACTCTCCAAGTCCAACGGTCCTTCCGTCGATACCCTCTCAGTCACCCCATTCCCCTCAGCAAGGCTTGCAAAAGGGCTCTCACATGGTGGTTACAGTCACTGGACCTCCAAGCGGGACGCCCTTTCTCCATGGCCCCTCCTCTCGCCACAGTGACCACGGACGCCTCTCGCCTCGGGTGGGGGGAGCATTATGCGGGCAGGACGGTCCAAGGCACGTGGAATGATACAGAGACCTCATTGCATATAAATGTCCTAGAGATGAGGGCAGTGCTGTTGTCGTTGCAAGCACTTCAGAGCCTTCTTCCTACAGGAACAGTTGCAGTTCAGTCAGACAACATGTCGGTGGTCTGGTACATCAACAAACAGGGAGGAACCAGGTCCTACCCACTCTGTCGAGAAGCTATGAGAGTGTGGGAATGGGCGATCTCCACCAACCGCTTTCTTATTGCAACGCACATTCCGGGATGGTCCAACATCCTGGCGGATAAACTCAGTCGTACCATTCTGTCCCCTTACGAGTGGTCTCTCAATCCCCAGGTAGCGAAGCGGATATTTGCCGTATGGGGACAACCCTGTTGCGATCTCTTAGCCTCTCCTTCAAACACGAAATGCAACAGTTACTTCGCTCTAATTCCCCCCACCGGGGAATTCCCGAGAGACGCTCTGGTGCATGCTTGGCCTCCCGGTCTACTCTATGCTTTCCCTCCTCTACCTCTGATGCTGAAGCTTCTACAGAAAGCCAGTCGGTTGGGGAGCAAAATGATCCTCATTGCCCCATTCTGGCCTCGTCAAGCTTGGTTCCCTTACCTCTGGTCTCATCTGGTGAATCCACCTTGGATTCTAGATCCCCTCCCAGATCTGATTTCCCACCCCCTAGGCCTCCCAGTCCCGAACCTGGACAATCTCAAGCTTTCGGCTTGGTTGCTCCAGTTCCACTTGTAGCTAGGACTCCCGGTATCTCCTCCCCAGTTAAAGCTATCCTAGTAGCAGCACACAAGCCCTCTACTAGGAAAGTCTATAGGAGTAAATGGAAACGTTTCGCTATTTGGGCGGAGCGTCAGAACCTAGACCCTTTCACAGCTCCGTTGCCCGCCGTCTTGGATTTCCTTTCACGGCTTTTTCATCAGAGGGCTAGCTGTTCCACAGTCAAAGTTCAACTAGCAGCTATCTCTCATTACCACGTGGGACATGAATTGGGTCCATTGATCACCACGAAGTTATATAAGACCTTTCTGAAGGGCACCTTCCTACTCAGACCTCCAATAAAGGAAATAGTGCCTCCCTGGGATTTGACTTTAGTACTTCAGGCCTTGACAGCTCCCCCCTTTGAATCCTGCAGCTTCAGCTGATCTCAAATATTTGTCATGGAAAACAGCCTTTCTCGTCGCTATTACTTCAGCTAGGAGGGTTTCTTAACTTCAAGCCCTATGTGTAAAACCTTCTTACTTGACCTTCCACAAGGATAGGGTTTACTTCAGGACCAATCCCTCGTTCCTTCCTAAGATTGCCTCCGAGGCAAATATTAACCAATCCATTAATCTGCCAGTTTTCTTTCCTGAATACCAGAACAAAGGAGAATTAAAACTACATTCTCTAGATGTGCATAGACAGCTGCGTATTTACATTCATAGAACGGCTGGTCATAGACAATCGGACCAGTTATTCGTCTCCTTTGCAAAATTTAATTTAGGCAAATCTGTGTCGAAGGTCACCTTGTCGAGGTGGATTTCACAATGCATCCTTTTGGCTTATGAAAGTTCTGGCAGACCCGCACCTCAGGGAGTCCGTGCCCACTCTACTCGGTCCATGTCTACTTCTGCTGCCTTTCGGTCTAGAGTACCCCCGGATGATATTTGCTCAGCAGCCACTTGGGCTTCACCTCATACCTTCATCAACCATTATAAATTGGATATTATCTCTCGAGGGAGAGCATCCTTTGGCTCTGCAGTGCTCCGGAACATCCTTCCATGAAGGCCGCCCAAGGTACAGGTAGCTGGGGACTCTGTCCCAAAGGTGCTGACAAATGAAGTTAACTACTTCGGATTAAGAAGTTATGTACTCACCATAACGTTCCATCTGAGTAGGTAGACTTCATTTGTCTGCAACCGTCCCACCCTCCTTCCCCTTGACCTTTGGATGTTATTTGGCCAGAAGTTTTCACTCTGCCATTTAAAGAAGGTAGTTAGCTTCCTTTTTCAGCCTTATTGGTTATGGGCAAACTTGATCTGAGGTCAGTCAGGGATGGCAGGCGATTATGGGTGAAGGGGAGGAGCTAGGAGCTCGGATCTAAGCTATGAAAGATTGCCGGCTCGGAGCCGATTCCCAAAGGTGCAGACAAATGAAGTCTACCTACTCAGATGGAACATTATGGTGAGTACATAACTTCTTATTATGTGCTTTTAAAGAAGCAGAAACTGTCTGAACCTGTGTAAATACAATAGTCTGTAAACCACAGTTTTCTACATTAGTGAAAATACACTTGAAATATCCAGCACCTGCATTATAGTTCTAGTCTTGAGTGGCCGAGAACATTCTGCTGTTTGTAGTTCCAGTATCTCTTCACCATTGAGTGGTTCTTCCACTCTAGAATTCACTGTTGTTTGCATGAAGAAAGTGGAGAGCTTCCCTGTTAGGTGTTCTTTTTTTTGCCTTGATACAAATGGTGTGTTTTACAAGCAGTTATGAATTATTTGCTGACCAAGTCATTGTCACAGAAGCACTGTGGAACTAGAAGTGTGGAGTCTAATGTTGTGAAAGCATTGAGACTGAGGTGCAGGTTAAAGTTGTCAGACGAATGTATGTATTTTAAAAATACGTATTGTTGTTTTCTTCTCTTGATTATTGAGTTTAATTGTTTTGTGCTTGATGAGTTTGCATGAGCCCTCAGTGGAATATTGTCTCCTTTTTAAATTAAAATCTTACTGTATTTATTGAGTATTGTATGCATTGTTTGCTTTAAGGTATCTGCACTGAGCCCTTTTTAAGATTGTTTTTCTGAGTTGAATGTGCTTTTATTTAAATCCATATGATCAGTATAAAATGAAGTTCTGTTTTTTTTCCGTAAACATCTTTATTAAATTTTCACATATGACAAAGGCAATCTTCTTACATTTATATAAATGAAAACATGGAAAATGATACCACTTTAGTTGCAAACAGTTTACATCACAGGCACAATTAAAAAAACTGTAGTTGCAAACATTATACATCACTTATAAACCATTGTTAGTTAAGCATTATATGGCTCATTCAAATTCTGCCTCTTAAACCTCGCTCCTGCTCTGCATATGTTTTTCCCACATTTCACATTTTTTTCCTATGCAGTTTGCTCCTTCACTTTTCTAAGGATCCCAATTCCAGTTGTTTTATCTCTGTTGCTATATTCACTACTTGTAGTAAAGTTGGTCTAGACTTTGACTTCTATTTTCTAGAAATTGCTTTTTTGGCAGCCACCATAATTAGACTCAGCAAGGCTTTACTATGTCTAGGCAATTCCCATTCTGTAGCATAACTAAAAAAAAAATAATTTCCCCAGTCAGTCCAATCCGGTCACCCAGCATCTCCACCAGAGCGGTCTGCAGGGAATCCCTAAAGTCTGCCAGCTCACTACACTCCCAAAAAATATGTTCCCATCTACCTCTTTCTTGTCTGTCACACCTCCAACATTTCCTGTCCACCTATGGAAAAATTCTTTGTGGAGTCTACTTAGGGTATAAAAATAGTTATGTGAACACTTCCAGGCAAAGATCTTACATCTTCTAGACTTTGTTGCATATTTGGGAGATATACATATATCCCCATAATCTCTTTGAGAATTGCTTATCCAATCTCTCTTCACAGTCCTTTCCAAGCTCCTCTGATTGATTCTTATAATTATCATGCAATATTTTATATGCTTTACTAATTATTCCTTTTTTAAAGGCAGCTTCTGTTCTAGAGTCTATTAAAAACTCTACCAGTGCTGGTCTTTCCCCTTAGGAGCCCCCTATTTCTTTCTCTTTGCCTATACTCTGATATCAATTCTTGATAGGGAAGGCAGTCTCTAACCTGCAGTCCAAATAAATTCATGGCCTATTCCCATTCTGTTACCTTTCCCTTTCTAGTTATTTGCTCCCAGTACCTTGTTTCCTTTGACAGTTTTCTCCGATAAATTCCAGCCCCCTCTTGCCTATTATCTGTATACCTGACCACAGTCATCCCTGTCAGCAAAATCTCTTTTCTCTATTCTCGTGCTGTTTTGGTTCTTAGAATACTCCCTGCTGCTTTATGAATATAATTCTCTGTATGATTTTGGCCGTTCTCCTTAAGAGTCTGCATCCTTAATCCCAATCTGTTATTTCCTGAGCTTCCTCCCTGTGTCAGCATCATTCCTTTCCACTTTTGAGTTATTGTTTTCTGCTTGTGTTATGTATAAGAGCCTTAACTGTGTTGCTCTAAAATATCCCCTCAAATTAGGTAATCCTAGTCGGGTCTATATTAGAACATCGAACATTCAAAATGTCTAGTGTTCTAATATTGAACCCTAGCAATCGAAAAAAAAAAACATCGAACATTCGGAACAGCGATTTTTTTCCTAGGGAAAAAATTCACTGTTCCAAAACACATACACACAACACAAGCGCACCAAACAAACAGCAATCCACACACATACACCTAAACTCTTACACCTAACCCTACACTAAACTATACATACACCACTAACTATCCACTTACCTTAACCCAAACCCTAACCTTAAGGTCCATCACAATCGCACACTTACCTGACCCGCGCCCTAACCCTAACTCACCTAACCCACATGTCCACACAATCTCACACTTACTTGAACCCGACCCGTAACTTTCCACCAGAGCGCTGAAAATACCGAAGCAACAGAAACGGACAACCAAATTATTTCCCTAGGTTTCCTGTTTCTTCGATATTTTCAGCTGAAAACGGGTCTATATTAGAACACCCGGCATTTCAAATGTTCGGTGTTCTAATACAGACCCATCCTAGTCCGCCTTGTTCTGTTGGTAGAATCAGCTTATCCCACTTGACCCTTGCTGTTTTCCCTTCCCAGATAAAGTCCTTCAACCCTTTTTTTAATTGCTATTCACAACTTCTCCAGTTGGTAAATGTATGCCTGACCTGTGTATAAGGATAAAGGGACTAAAAGCATTTTAATGGCTTGCATCTTAGTATCCATATCCATATAACAAAACTTCCAGATGTTCTTTGTGTTTCACTGTTGCAGTCATTACATTTGGGTAATCTGCTGGCAGGTTGCCCTCAGGCAGCCTGAATAACAAAGTCTTGGGTCCTGCGTCGGTTGCGGTCTCCCCTTCCATGACTTCAAGTCGTCAGGGGTATAAAACATGCAGCTGATGCCATTTTATTCAGTCTTTCTTGCCGCGCGGTGCCCGAAGCAGAAGCAGTTCGCAAGTGCCGGTCAGCCGACTCCTGAAATTTTCGCAATCGAGTTTCAGAACCGAAGTCTTCAACTAAAGCTAAGTACCCCACTGGGGAAACTTTTTCTTGCTCCTTACCGATGTCAATAAAAGTTAATAATTGCATTACTTGTGGGAAGCAAATGCCTCATAAGGATTTTCATTTGTACTGTATTCCTTGCCTAGGCCCAGATCATAATGTGCCTTGCTGTCGGTTTTGTGCTAGGTTTAACCAATGCACTATTAAGCGTCGGTAACCCTGAAATATCGTCTGTTAGCAATCCGATTACCGGAGTTCACAAAAAACGCAAAGAAAAAGACAGAGACAGACCGTCGAGGTCCAAAACCGACGACGAAGCTTCTGTTAAGCCAGTTGCCGGTTCGCCGGTACTCAGTGAGGCGCTTTCGCAGCCCCTGGTACCCGATACTTTTGAGTCGCATGCCCCTACCGAGACCCATGCGGAGTCCGGAATGCCGTGAGATTCTCAGAGTATTGAACCCGCGGATGTCTCTCCTTTGGATGGGTCCGGAGCCGCTGAGCAGGCACCTGCTTCTGAGGGTGTTTTCAGGCCTCAACATTTTTATATAAAACCGAAGCCAGCTTCAAAAACATCTTCTATGTCTAAAAAACTGACGCATGAGCCACGTGCTCAGGCCCCTATGCCTATAAAACAGATGATCAAAATGGCTGAGGACTTAATTACCTTGATCAAGCCCCCCCCCCCCCCCCCCCAGCTAAGGGGCCTAGGCAAGACACTGATTATGAATCTTCAGATCAGGTTTCCATTTCTTCTGATTCCTCTTCTGATCAGAAATTTTCTATTCTGCCCTATGAGGATTCAGATGCAGAAGAATCAATCCCATCTGCATCTCCTCCTGAGGATTATTCTTTTGGAGAAACCTTGCATACTTTAAGGGAACATTTTCATTGGAAGAGTCAGGATTTCTCTGAATCAAAAAAGAGGCTTAGGGATTTCCTTCTTCTTCCTCAGCAAAGGCTTTTGGCTATACCTCCTGTATTAGACATTGTTGATGATGTGTTTTCGGAATCAAGCATGGCTCCTGATTCCCTACCTCCGGCTCCTAGTAAGCCAGACAGATATTAAAGGGTTCCTGACTCCCACAAATTTATATTCAGAAATCCTGCTGCTGACCCTGAGACTATCTCACAGGGTCCCAAAGGTGTAAAGGCCTCTACAGCCAGAAATCCTACCCTCTCTGATAGAGATTCCAGGACGCTGGATAGATGGGGAAAGAAGGTTTATACGTCTGCAACCTTGGCAATTAGGGCCTTAAACTGCCAGTTTCATATGCTTAAATATCAACAGCATGTTATGGGCTTATTGAAACAGAAAATGATGTTGATTTCTGATTGTGTGGAAAATAAAGAATTACAGGAATTATTGCATGTAGCAGAAAGTACAGTTGTGTACCTACCATAAATGTAGATGTTCGAGTGTATTCACTATTGCAGTCATTACTCTTGGGTTATCCTGCTGGCAGGCTACCCTCAGTCGGCCAGAATTCCAAAGTCTAGGTCCGGTGTCGGTTGCTGTCGCCTCCTCCCTGACGTCAGTGCGCCAGGGGTATAAAAGATGCAGCCGACGCCATTTTCTTCAGTTTTTCTTGCCCCAGATGTCAGGTGCCCCCAAATTGGTAGGCTGAAAAAATATGCCAATAAATATGCATGCACAAAAATAACATTTCCTTCATCTACAAGCAAATACACCACATAGGTTGTATAGGATAGAGAAGTACAGATAAGTTCCAGCAAATAAAAGGGGGATGGTGGGTGGGTAACCTGGACTGCAACAGTGAATACACTTGAACATCTACATTTATGGTAGGTACACAACTGTACTATGTTCGTGTTTCATTGTTGCAGTCATTACTCTTGGGTTTAATCCCAAAGCTGAGGATGGGTGGCTGGGCTAAATAGGATTAGGAGAGGCTATGAGGCCCTGCAGAACTGCAGTGGCAAAGCCTGCTCTGGACTTAGAGTAAAGAGGTAAGTGGTAGTGCTTTGTGAAAGTGTGCACTGAACTCCAAGTTGCAGCTTCTAAGATATCTTTAGTTGGTACTCCTCTGAGGAAGGCTGCTAAAGTGGCTGCTGCTCTGGTGGAATGAGGCCTAAAACGGATGCAATGGCCTATCCATATAGAAATAGTCTGTTTTGAGATCGCCTTTCCTTGTGATCCTGCAGCATATGACACTAAAAGTTGCTCAGTTTTTCTGAAAGCTTTAGTTCTGTCCAAGTAGAAGCGTAACTGTCTGTGTATGTCCAAAGAATGCAGCATTTTCTCACCCTTGTTCTGTGGATTTGGATAAAAGGTAGGCAAGTGAATGGTTTGGTTGAGGGCCACACTGGACACCACCTTGGGCATAAATGTTGGGTTTGTCCTCAGAGAAACCCTGTCTGGATGAAAAATGATAAAAAGTTCCACAGCCATGAGTGCTTGTAACTTCGAGACTCATCTTGCAGAGGTTATTGCTAAGAGCAGAGCTGTTTTCCAGGATAAGAATTTTATATCCGCTGTTGATGCTGGCTCGAAAGGAGGCAGTATGAGTTTTTTCCAAAACATAATTGAGGTCCCAGGCCGGAATTGGTGCTCTCCTTGGAGGCCTAATGTTTTTGGCCCCTCTGAGGTACTGCCTTATTAAAGGATGAGAAAAGATAGGTGGTTCCATATTGTAATGGGCTGAAATGGCAGAGGCATGAATCTTAATTGATGAGAAAGAAAGGCCTTTGTTCAGCATCTCAGTTAGGTATTGTAAAATCTGAGGGATATTTGGTACACACGTGTCAAAGCCTTGTTCCTGGTTCCAAGCACAGAATCTCTTCCATTTTTCTGCATAAGATTTTCTGGTACTGGGCCTCCTGGCCTCCAAGATAACATCCATAACAGCTTGTGAAAGAGGAGTGTTCTGAATGGCTACATTATCCGCCATGCTGCCAGATTTAAGGTCCTGAGTTGGCTGTGCAGAATCCGATTGTTTTGTTGGGTCAGCAAATGAGAAGTTTGAGGCAATATCCATGCTGGACCTTAAGACAAGCTCTTTAGGATTGGGTATCAGTGCTGGCGTGGCCAGTGTGGTGCAATCAGTATCATTTTTGGCTTCTCTTGTCTGACCTTTAGGAGTTCCCTGGGAAGGAGATGCAGTGGAGGAAAGGCATATACTGTTAGATTTTTCCAGCTGAAGGACAGGGCATCCACTTTCCATGCTTGCTTGTGATAAATCCTTGTGCAAAATCTCTGCAATTGGCAGTTGTGAGGGGAGGCAAATAGATCTATGTCTGGACATCCCCATTTCCTTGTTATCATGCTGAAGACTTGTGGATCCAGTTTCCATTCGTGGGGATCCATGAGGTTTCTGCTTAGTTCGTCTGCCAGAGTATTTGTTTTTCCCGGCAGGAATTGTGCTTGCAGGTGAACTTGAAAAGTCAATGCTGTGTCCCATAAGGTCATTGCTTGTCTGCAGAGGGGGTAGGAATGTGTACCTCCCTGCTTGTTTATGTACCACATGAGCATAGTATTGTCTGTCTTTGTCAGTAGCTGGCCTGGATGAAGTAGGTCCTTGAAAGCTGTCAGGGCATTTTGAACAGCTAGCATCTCTTTTTGATTGATGTGAAGATGCATTTGGTTTGCAGGCCATGTGCCCTGAATACATTTTCCTGCCATATGGGCCCCCCAGGCATAATCTGATGCATCCGTTGTCAGGGTCTGTCTGGCTGTGGGTAAACTGAATGGCAGACCCTTGTTGTGGTGTCAGGTCTGTGCCCACCATCGAAACTCCTGTTGCAGGCAGGGAATGAGTACAATTGCTGTCTTCAGGCTGTGGCAATGCTGAGTCCAAACACTTTTTAGATACCACTGTAGTTTCCTCGTATGCAGTCTGGCATATGGAATTAGCAGAATGCAGGATGCCATGAAACCCAAGGCCTGCAGCATTTTCCTTGCAGATAAGTGGGTTTTTGTTGCCAATTTCTTGAAGTAAGAAGTCAGTTGCTTTTGTTTGTCTGGCGTGACATAAGCCATCTGGGCAGTTGTATTTAAGCTTGCACCCAGGAATATTATCTCTTGAGAGGGCACTAGTTTTGATTTCTTTTTGTTTACTGTGTACCCTAGGCCAATTAGTAATCTTTTTACAAACTCCAGATGCTTTAGAAGAATGTATTTGTTCTCTGCTTGAATTAGACAGTCCAAGTTGGGATATATTTCAATTCCTTTTTGTCTGCAGAACGCAATTACTGGTGCCAGGCATTTTGTGAAGACCCTGGGCGCAGTAGATAAGCCAAAGGGCAGTGCAGAGAATTGGTAGTGCATTGAGCCAGCTATGAATCTGAGGTATTTTCTGCAAGATTGTCTGATTGGGACATGCAGGTATGCCTCTTTTAGGTCCAAAGTTACGAGCCAAGCCTTCTTGCCCAGCATGGGCAGTAGCTGCTGTAGAGTCAACATCTTGAATTTTGGAACTTCCAGAAATGTATTTAGTATAGACAGGTCCAGTATCGGTCTCCAGGTTTTGACCTTTCTGGGCACTAGGAAAAGTCTGGAGTAAAATCCTTGTCCCTGCTCTTGTTGTGGCACTTGTTCAATGGCCCTCATGTCCATGAGGGCTGTAATTTGTTTTTGTGCCTCTGCCCATTGATTGTGTGGCAGGTCTGGCATACCTTTTGACCTTGGTAGGGTGTGAAAATGGAACCTATAGCCTTGGAACACTATGTTCAGGACCCATTTGTCTTGGGTAACCATTTTCCAATTTGATGAAAAAAGTGCTAGTTTTCCCCCTAAGGGGGCTGCCAAAAGAAAATTGCTTGGATCTTGCAGAGGAAAGTCATTGGGACTGTTTTCTGTAAGGTTGTGATTTGTCTTCTCCGCTTTTGGAGGTAGGAGCACCCCATTGTTTAGACCTGTATGAGCCCTGGGGCTGAGATCTGCCTCTGGGATGCCTATATCTGCCTCTTTGTGGCCTGTCTGACACTGGAAAGGACCAATTTTTAGAAGGCCAGTTCCTGCTAAACCTGGGTGGCTGTACCTGTAAGAAATCCTTGACTGTCTGCATGGATTTTGCTTTATCCTCCATTTTTTCAACACCTCTTCTGCCTTAGTACCAAACAAAGTATCATGCTGTAATGGAGCATCTAATAATTTTGCTTTAATATGATCAGGCAGATTCTGTTCCTTTAACCAAGCATGCCTTCTAATAACAGAACCTGTAACAGCGGCCCTGAAAGAGGCCTCCAGTGAATCATAACCACATTGCAAAGTATACTTTCCCACTTGTTCAGCTGCATGCAATAAATCCTGCATTCCCTTGTTCTCTGAACATTCAGTATTTGTCAACAATTTCTGTTTAAGCAGTGACATTAAATATTGCTTATATTAAGCATATGAAACTGACAATTTAAAGCCCTTACAGCCAAGGTAGCAGAAGTGTAAACTTTTTCCCCCATCTGTCTAGAGCCCTAGAATCCATATCAGAGGGGACAGGGTTTTTTGCAGTGGAAGCTTCAACCCCTTTGGGACCCTGAGATATAGTTTCTGGGTCAGCGGTGGGGTTTTTATATAGGAATTTATGAGAATCCGAGACCCTGTAGTATCTGTCTGGCTTAGCAGGTGCAGGGGGTAAAGAGTTAGGGGACAGGCCGGACTCTGAAAATACATCTTCTACAATGTCTAGAACAAGTGGAATAACAAGGGGTCTGTGCTGAGGAAGTAGCAGAAAGTCTCTGAGCCTTTTCTTAGATTCAGAATAATCTTGGCTCTCCTAGTGGAAATGCTCCCTCATGGTATGCAGGGTTTCCCCAAAAGAATAATCCTCAGGAGGAGAGGCTGAAGGAATGGATTCTTCAGCATCGGAATCCTCATAGGGAAGCATGGAGTAATCCTGTTCAGAAGAGGAATCAGAGGAAATAGAAACCTGATGAGAAGAATCATACTCTGTCACTTGCCTAGGCCCCTTATCAGGAGGGGGATGGGAACCCCTGATCAAAGTAATTAGGTCTTCTGCCATTTTGAGCATCTGTTTTTTAGGCATGGAAGTCCGAGTAGGAGAATGCTGTACTTGTTTCTTTGTCTTTAGAGCTGCTTTTGTCTTTGAAGCTGAAGATGGCTTAATATATAGTTGTGTAGGTCTAAAGACACCCTCAGAAGCCGATGTCTGCTCAGCGGCTCCAGACCCATCTGAGAGAATGATTTCCGAGTGTCCAGTACCTTGAGTATCCAGAGGCCCAGTCGGCTCCACGTGGGAGTCGGAAGCGGCCTGTGGCTCTGAGGTAGCGGGCACCAGGGGCTGCGAAAGCGCCTCACTGAGTGTCGGCGAACCGGCGACTGGCCTAGCGGAGGCCTCGTTGTCGGTTTTGGACCTTGGATGCCTATCGTTTTCCTTGCATTTTTTGTAAACTCCGGTCGTCAGCTGTGCTGACGACATTATATAATTAAATCTTCGGCCAAAGTAATGTAATGCAAAATCGAACCGATGCTTAATAGTGCATTGGTTAAATCTAGCACAAAACCGACAGCTAGCAACATTGTGATCAGGGCCTAGGGAAGGAATACAGTAAGAGTGAAAATCCTTATGAGGTATTTGCTTCCCACAAGAAATACAATTAACTTTTTCTGACATCGGTCTGGGGCAAGAAAAAAGTTTCCCCAACGGGGTGCTTAGCTTTAATGAAGACTTTGGTTCTGAAATTCGA
Organism: Protopterus annectens; assembly: GCF_019279795.1. NCBI lineage: Eukaryota > Metazoa > Chordata > Ceratodontiformes > Protopteridae > Protopterus > Protopterus annectens. The sequence goes on along the minus strand of NC_056735.1, from coordinate 170,576,364 downwards.
ACTTGAAAATCTCAGGAGTCGGCTAACTGGCACTTGCGAACTGCTTTTGCTTCGGGCACCGCGCGGCAAGAAAGACTGAAGAAAATGGCGTTGGCTGCATCTTTTATACCCCTGGCGCCCAGACGTCAGGGAGGAGGCGACAGCAACCGACGCTGGAAAGACTGAAGAAAATGGCATCGGCTGCATCTTTTATACCCCTGGCGCCCTGACGTCAGGGAGGAGGCGACAGCAACTGACGCTGGACCTAGACTTTGGAATTCTGGCCGACTGAGAGTAGCCTGCCAGCAGGATAACCCAAGAGTAATGACTGCAACAGTGAAACACGATGAACATCAGGTTGGAAAGCATACTTTGCAATGTGGTTTTGAATCCTTGGAGGCCTCTTGCAAGGCCGCAGTTACTAGATCTGTGATTAGAAGGCATGCTTGGCTCAAGGAACAAAATCTGCCTGATCGTGTTAAAGTTGAATTGTTGGATGCCCCTTTACAGCATGATACTCTGTTTGGTAATAAGGCAGAAGAGGTTTTAAAGAAGATGGAAGACAAAGCTAAATATATGCAAACTGTAAAAGATTTCTTACAAGTGCAGCCACCCAGGTTCAGTAGGCACTGGCCTACTAAAAATTTGTCCTTTCTTGTGTCCAACAGAGCCTCTCAAGGCAAATCCAGGCGCTCAAAAGGCTCTAGATACCAATCACAGGGTTCTTACAGGTCAAAGCAATGGGGTGCCTCCACCTCCAAATCTGAAGGAAACAAAGCACAACCCTACAGTAAGCAGTCTCAGTGACTTCCCTCTACCTCCACCAAGCACTTATCTTTTGGCAGCCCCCTTGGGGGATAATTAGCATTTCATGCTCAAAATTGGAAGTTAATTACCCAGGACAAGTGGGTATTAAACATAGTATCCCAGGGGTACAGATTTCATTTCCATACTTTGCCAATTCCAAATGGTTGGCCAGATCTGCCCCAAAATCAATGGGCAGAGGTTCAGAAACAAGTTACGTCCTTCATGGATATGGGGGCTATTCAACCAGTACCAGAACAGGAAAAAGGACAAGGTTTTTATTCAAGACTATTCCTGGTACCCAGAAAAGACCATGCCTGGCGTCCAATACTGGACTTATCGATTTTGAACATGTTCCTGGACATTCCAAAATTCAAAATGCTGACTTTACAACAGCTACTGCCTATGCTGGGCAGAAACGCTTGGTTAGTGACTCTAGACTTAAAAGAGGCATACCTGCATATCCCAATAAGGGAATCGTGCAGAAGATACCTCCGCTTCAAGGCAGGTTTTTTGCATTACCAATTCTCTGCACTGCCCTTTGGCTTATCTACTGCTCCCAGGGTCTTTACAAAGTGCCTGGCACCAGTAATTGCATTTTGCAGACAAAGAAGCATACAAATTTATCCTTACCTGGATGACTGTCTCATTCAAGCAGAGAACAAGGACATTCTTCTTCATCATCTGGCATTTGCAAAAAGGCTTCTAACATGCCTAGGGTACACAATAAATGAAAAGAAATCCCAACTGGTACCCCCTCAAATAATTACATTCCTGGGTACAAGCTTGAATACAACTGCTCAGATGGCTTACCTTACGCCAGACAAAGGCAACTGACAACATACTTCAAACAGATGGCAATAAAAACCCAGTTATCTGCAAGACAAATTCTGCAGGCTTTGGGGTTCATGGCATCCTGCATTCTACTAATTCCATATGCAAGACTGCATATGAGGAAACTTCAGTGGTACCAAAAAGTTTATGGAGTCATCATTGTCACAGTCTGGAAACAATGATTCATCTCATTCCCTGCCTACAAAAGGAGTTTCTTTGGTGGGCAGAGATATGTCACCAAAACAAGGGACTGTCATTCACTCTACCCCCTGCCACCCAAACCCTAACTACAGATGCATCAGACTATGCTTGGGGAGCCCACCTGGTGGGGAAATGCATTCAGGGCATATGGAGCCCAAACCAAATGCATCTGCACATCAACCAGAAAGAGATGCCAGCTGTTCAGAATGCTCTGACAGCCTTCAAGGACTTACTTCATCCAGGACAACTACTAAGACGGACAACACCATGGTTATGTGGTACATAAACAAGCAGGGAGTACACATTCCTACCCCCTTTGCAGACTAGCCATGGCATTGTGGAACACAGCCTTGACTTACCGAGTACATCTTCAAGCTCAGTTCCTGCCAGGAAAACAAAATACTCTGGCAGACGACCTAAGCAGAAATCTTATGGACCCGCACGAGTGGAAACTGGATCCACAAATCTTCAGCATGGTAACACAGAAATGGGGGACCCCAGACATAGATCTATTTGCTTTCCCCAAAATTATCAACTGGACAAATTCTGCACAAGGACTTATCACAGACAAGCATGAAAAGTGGATGCCCTAACCTTCAGTTGGAAAAACCTATCAGTCTATGCCTTTCCCCCTCTGCCTCTTCTCTCCAAGGTCTTACTAAAGGTCAGACAGGAAAAACCAAAAATGATCCTAATTGCTCCGGACTGGCCTCGCCAGCACTGTACCCAATTCTAAGGAATATGTCTCAGCTCTCTCCATGGTACTTGCCTCAAATACCTCATCTACTGTCTCAGCAGAACAATCAAATTCTGCACACTCAGCTCCAAACTCTGAACCTTGCAGCATGGCTGATCATTTAATCATTCAAACAACACCTCTCAGTAAATATGTGATGGATGTCATTTTGGAAGCCAGAAGGCCTAGTACTAGAAAATCTTATGCTGATAAATGGAAGAGATTCTGTGCTTGGAACCAAGCACAAGGAATGGACACAGCAAAACCAAATATCCCTCAGATTTTACAATACTTAACTGAGATGCTTGACAAGGGTCTATCTTTTTCTTCAGTAAAAATCCATGCCTCTGCCATCTCGGCTCATTACAACGCGGAGCCTCCCATCTTTTCTCATCCTCTGCTAAAACAGTACCTTAGAGGGGCCAAAAATTTAAGGCCTCCCAGAAGATCACCAACTCCTGCATGAGACCTCAATTTTGTGCTGGAAAAACTCACCCTGCCTCCTTTTGAACCAGCAGCTACTGCGGATATAAAATTTTTATCTTGGAAAATAGCTTTCCTTTTGGCAATCACTTCAGCAAGAAGGGTTTCAGAACTACAGGCTCTCATGGCTGTGGAGCCTTTTATTACATTTTACCCGGACAGGGTGTCCCTCAGGACCAATCCTTCCTTTATGTCTAAGGTGGTATCCAGTGTGGCTCTTGACCAAACTATTCACCTGCCAACATTTTACCCAAATCCGCAGAACAAGGGGGAGCGGATTCTGCATTCATTGGACGTACACAGACAACTAAGATTCTACTTAAACAGGACCACATCTCTAAGAAAGTCTGAGCAACTACTGGTGGCATTTGCTTCAGGATCAGAGGGGAAGGCTATATCAAAGTAGACTATTTGTAAGTGGATAAGCCACTGCATTCGTTTCTGCTACTTACACCATGGTAAACTGGTGCCCAAGGGAATCAGGTCACATTCCACCAGGGCTACCTCTACCTCAGCAGCCTTTCTCAGGGGAGTTCCAACCAAAGACATTCTAGAAGATGCTACTTGGAGCTCTGTTCATACCTTCACAAAGCGTTATCATTTGCCTCTCTTCTCCAAATCCAGGGCAGGCTTTGCCACTGCAGTTCTGCAGGGCCTTATAGCCGCTCCTAGCGTTATTTAGTTCCATCGTCCCATCCATAGCTTTGGGATTCTACCCAAATGTAATGCCTGCAACAGTGAAACACAAAGAACTTACTACAGTTGTGTACACTTACCCTAAATGTAGATGTTTGAGTGTATTTACTGTTGCAGTCTGGGTTACCCATCCGCCATTCCCTTTTTCTAAAATTTCTTTCTCCTTCACTATATTCTAAAGCATTTGTGGTGTATCTTCTTTTAGATGAAAGTAAAGTTTATATTGCTAAAAGTGCATTTACATATATATTACTGTTTATATATATATATATATATATATATATATATATATATATATATATATATATATATACACACACACACATACACATTTTTGCTCTCCATTTGGGGAGCACCTGACATCTGGGGCAAGAAAAACTGAATAAAATGGCGTCAGCTGCATGTTTTATACCCCTGACGACCTGAGAGGAGACAGCAACCGACGCAGGACCCAAGACTTTGTTATTCAGGTCGACTGAGGGCAACCTGCCAGCAGATTACCCAAATGTAATGACTGCAACAGTGAATACACTCGAACATCTACATTTATGGTAAGTGTACACAACTGTACTTTTCTCAGTTTTTGTATTGTCTTCAGTTTATTTCTAATTCATACTCCTAAATACTTCATTTTATCGTGTCCTCATAAATATGGATATTGTTGGACCAATTCGTCTGTGGGTACATAATTGACCGCTATTGCCTTTGTTTTAGATTCATTGATTTTGTATCCTGAGGAGATTTGAAACTGTCTTAAAACATTCCGCAACACTGTAATATCCCTTTCTAGTTTTGTCATGTATAAAATAATATCCTCTGCAAATAAGGCCAGCTTTTCCTGACTGCCATACCAATTATAGGATTGAATTTCTGAGTCCCTTATTTTCTTTGCCACTAGTTCTAAATATAATGCAAACAACAAATGGGAAAATGGAAAACCATGCCAGATTCCTCTACTCAAGCAGAAAGGATCAGAGAGGACCCCAACCACTTTAATTCGCACCTCCAATCCCTCATGTATTATTCTAATCAACCTTGTAATTGTATCAGGAAAAACAAATGTTTCCATTGCCCTGCTCATGAAGTTCCAGTCTACTCTGTCAAATGCTTTCTCTGCATCAAGACCCACCAATAAAAGAGGTACTTTCTTACATTCTGCTTCCCTCTGGATCATCATTGTTCTGTTAATATTGTCAAATGTTTGCCTCCCCCTCCACAAAACCACTCTGATCCATATCTATCAATTTTGCCATTATTTTAGCCATTAAGCTATGACCTCCACCACACAAACAAAAAGCATCCCTAATGCCTTACAAACTATCCCTCAACCTACTTTATCTATCACCCACTTCACCAAAACAAAATGCTACCCCAAAACTTAAACTAATTTTCTCATTACTAAAACTAACGTCCTCAGCCATAACAATACTTGCTGTCAGTGGGGACATCCACCCAAACCCTGGACCCCACAACTCCTCCACTGATAGCCCAACAACCTCACCCACCCTCAGATTACATCCAATAGGAAAAAAAAACAACTGACCTCCTTATCTTAAGCCTAAATATCAGAAGTATAACCAGTAAAGCCCATGAACTCCACGCTATCAAACCAATAAAGTCCATGAACTCCACACTACCATAGACTTATACTTCCCTAATATTATCATTCTAACAAAAACCTGGCTCAAACTTCACATTACCAGTGAGCAAATTCTCCCTTCTGGCTACAATATCCTAAGACTAGATCAGTTGTACAAAAAAAAGGGGGTGGTATAGCTCTAATGTATAAACAGAATCTTAATATTCAAATCCTAAACTTATCAGCCCCCCTAATTGACAAAGAAGAAATAATTTATACCAACCTAAAAGTAAACCAAGACATGACCATTAGCATAATAGGATGTCTGCATTTTGATCTAATATCTCTGTAATCTGTACAACTGTACTTATTCTTGTGTGTTATAGCTGTATATCTTAGTGTTGACCTCAGTTGTAGTGAAATCCTTTGTCTGGAGGCCTTGTCTGTTTTCTTAGTGGCAGTACGTTTTCAGAACTAGTTTCATCCGGCCAAAGTATTCCTGCATCTGTATTGTTTGGTTTCTGTCATGTGTTTTAAATCAGATATACCTGTTGCTCAAGCTGCTGCAGAGAGATTGACCTACTGCCAGCTGTAATATTGAGAAAAGATAAGTGTTTCTTCTCATTTTTATGTCTGCATTTTGATTTAGTATTTCTGTAATCTGTACAACTGTACTTATGCTTCTTCTTGTTTGTCCTCACCCACCCTCCCTGTTCTTGTTTTGGTGTTAGTGGCTCTGGAATTGCCCGCCTATTTGAACACTCCTCCTGAGTCCATCTCATTTGCTCACTTAACCAATGCAGTGAGATCATATTCTGAGTCTAGTGTTCACTCTACATAATGCAGAGAGAAGATTTGAGAAGGCCAACCCACTTAGGTTCTTCCTTCCTCTCTCCTTGCACTTTACTAACAACAAAAAAAATTAATCTGCTTTTACTGTATTTGTGTTTCCTCCTACTTTATTTTGCTTTTGCCTCTTCTTAAAAGTACTAAGTTTTATTTATCTGCACTTATTGCTGCTTGGTAGTAGTCTGATTAAATTGTAACTGTTATTCTAAGTCTTTTGGTTTAAGCACTTGGGCTTCATACCGGTAGTTTTACATTAAAAAGGTTTGTGGTCTGCACTCTTGTGGGAGGAAAGGCTGGATTCTGCCCTTCTGAGCTGGGAATTTCTGGTCACAGGCTTATTGTGCCTGCTTATTCGAATGGTTTCTTTCTGAAATTGGTGTGCCTTGTTGCTGTAGCATAGGACCAGATTCTGGCCTGCTGAATCTAGCTTTGTTTGTATAACTTGAGCACTGATCCAGGCCATCTTTTTTGGAGAAGGTTCCCCTGCACCCTAGTAGCAGGAGTGTGCAGTTAGAACTTGTCTGATTAAAGACTGTTGGAACAGGGCTCAGTTTTGAGTTTTTTTTTCTGGTTAATTGGGTAACTTGTTTAAATCAGATTGATGTGAAATTGTTCAGTCTCGTCGTTTGTTCTTAAACATGGGTTTGGAGCTGATCCATCGGCTCCGAGTCGGCCGCTTTCCAAGCTCTAGATCTCTTAGAAGCTCGAGACACAGTCCCTATCCCATGATGCTCTGCTGCCAAACCCCAATCTAGTTTGCTGCTGCAACGGATGACACGATCTTCTGAAGAAACTCGGGCCAGTATTCTTTTTTATTATATATTTGTATACTTAGACTTTAATATCTATCAGGGATCTGATATTCAGTGAGGCTTCACTTTTCCCTTCCTTTTTGGTGGTATTAGAGTAGGTAATCTAAGCTAGTATTTTGTTTTTAGTTTGGAGCAGTTTGCTCCTAGGCCTTTAGCCTTTTTTGATTTACTCTTTTTGACAGGGCTCTGTCAAATTTAATACCCTATCCCCTTATAGTCTGTATTGAGCGTTTGTGTTTCTTTCTATAGTTATTGCAGTTCAGGGATCTGAACTTCTAAGCGAGTTTTGTGGTGTTATTGGAACAATTTTTTCACAATGTCAGAAAAGCAAAAATCTGGTTTCAAAAAGTGTGGCTGTGGACAAAAGATGTCCATCACGGATAATCATACTTCTTGTGTTTATTGTTTGGGTCCGTTACATTTACAGGAGGACTGCTCTATCTGCCATTCCTTCAGTGGCAGGGTGTTATTAGAGAGGAGAAGGAAATTGGTAATCAGAGGACTGTTGAAACCAGACTTCCAGGATTTATTGGATAAGACTGACCAGACCTCCAAGTCCTCAAAGGGGTCAAAGTCGTCTAAGGTGTCTTCAGAGCACAAGTCTTAGGCTCCGAGCACCTCTGGCAAAACTTGGTTGCCAGCTCCACAGCCTTCGGAGCCGTGCACAGAGATCTTACCTCGGAGCCAAGTCATTGTGTTGGAACCGGTGTCAGAGGTTTTGAAGTCTCCGATCTTTAAGTCAGTGGCTTCTTCGGCCCGTTCTTCCAGTGCCCTTTCTGACATTGATGTGGACCGAGTGGTACAGAGACTTTTGGTGAACAGGGCCCTGGCCAAATTGCTTGCTGCTTCGACCCAGTTGGCTTCAAAGCCTATGAGCCCTCCTTCCACGAGTTCTGCTCCTCCTCCGAGACCAGTCGAACCTTTGGAGCCGGAAAGAGAGGATCCGATAGTGGTGGAACCCTCAGAGCCGAGGCCTGTTCCAGTGCTCTCGGCTCCTTCGACCTTGACTTTTTCGGTTCCGATCGAAGAGTCTCAGAGCCGACACTCTCTCGCCGGTTCCGAGGGGAGAGTCGAACCGATGCTTCCGGTTCCGACTCTTCCCTCTCGGGGCTTCGGCGCAGATGAGCTCGGTTCAGTCCTCTGGTATCGGCCCGTGGGAGGCTGCCGTCTTCTTTGGAACCGGTGGACTCCTCTGGTCGGGAAACCGGTGCCTTCGATGCCATGAGGAAGGTGATGTCTGCTAAGACCCTCACTTCTTCGGATGTTCATCGTGCATACAGCTGCAGTAATCACAGATGGGTTCTCTGCCATCAGGCGGTCCCTCGGTCAGCCGAATTCCAAAGTCTAGGTCCAGCGTCGATTGTTGTCACTTTCTTTCCTGACGTCAGTGAGGCAGGGGTATATAAGACACAGCCAACGCCATTTTCTTCAGTCTTTTTTGCCGCGCGGTGCCCGAAGCAGAAGCAGTTCGCAAGTGCCGGTCGGCCAGCTCCTGAATTTACAAAAAATTGGAAACCGAAGTCTTCATTAAAGCTAAGTACCCGTTGAAACTTTTCTTGCCTCAGACCGATGTCAGAAAAAGTTAACAATTGTATTTCTTGTGGGAAGCAAATACCGCATAAGGATTTCCATTCCCTTTGCATACCTTGTTTAGGCCCAGACCACGACGTCTCGGGCTGTCGCTTTTGCGCTACTTTCAATAAACGCACTATTAAGCATCGGGCGGAGTTCGCCCAACACTTTTTTGGTACAGCCTTTGATTATAAAATGTCGTCGGAGACTCCGACTACCGTTTTGACCAAAAAACGCAAGGACCGACACCACGCCAAAACCGGCTACACGTGGTCCGGTTCTCAGCGAGATGCCTATGCAGTCCCTGACTACCGACGACACTTCTTTGGTGGTGTCTTCTGTAACCGAGACCACAGGTTCCTCGGCCCAGATCCAGACTACAACCACTGAAGCCACTGTGAGCGTTGAGCCTCCTAATGTGGACAGGTCCACTTCCACCCATGGTGTCTTTAGACCTTCATCTTCCTTTTCCATTAAGGCCTTTACTAAGTCCAAGTCAGCCAGGCATCCCAAGAGGCCTGTTGCACAGGGCCCATCCCCAGGCCCCATGCCTAAAAAGCAGATGCTTAAAATGGCTGAGGATTTAATTACTCTTATCAGGGGTTCCCAACCCCCTCCAGACAAGAGGCCCAGAGTGGAGGAAGATTCTCCCTCTTCTGATCAGGGCTCCATTTTTTCAGAACATTCTGATGTAGAGGAACACTCTTACTCCCCATTTGAAGACTCGGATGCAGAGCAGTCCATTCCTTCTGTATCTCCTCCTGAGGATTTTTCTTTTGGGGAAACCTTGCACACCTTGAGGGAACACTTCCATTGGGAAGGCCAAGACTTTTCTGATTCCAAGAAAAGACTTAGGGAATTTCTTTTGTTACCTCAACACAGACCTCTGGCGATACCTCCTGTCTTGGACGTACTTGATGATGTTTATTCGGAGGCTTGCCTTAATCCGGATTCCCTGCCTCCTGCCCCAGTCAAGCCTGATAGGTACTACAGAGTTCCTAACTCTCACCAATTTCTTTACAAAAGCCATAATGCTGACCCTGAAACCATTTCTCAAGGCCCCAAGGGAATGAAGGCCTCTACTGCTAAGAATCCACTACCTTCAGAAAGAGAGTCAAGATCCTTAGAAAGGTGGGGAAAAAAGGTATATACCTCAGCCACCCTAGCTATGAGAGCCTTAAATTGTCAGTTTCATATGCTTAAATATCAGCAGTTTCTGTTATCACAATTAAGAAATAAAATGTCTCAACCTGAACAACCAGATTTGAAGGAGTTGCAGGATATGATGCATAGTGCAGAACAAGTGGGTAAACACACTTTACAATGTGGCTATGATGCTCTAGCGGCCTCAAGTAGAGCTGCTGTTACAGGATCAGTCATTTGTAGACATGCATGGCTTAGGGAACAAATCTTGCCTGATCATGTGAAAGCTAAACTACTAGATGCTCCTTTACAAAAGGATGTGCCGTTTGGTACTAATGCTGAGGAGATACTACGGAAAATGGAAGAAAAAGCCAAATCTATGCAAACAGTCAAAGCTTTTCTACAGGTTCAACCACCACGTTTTAGCAGAAATTGGCCTTCTAAAAACTGGTCCTTTCCAGCCACGGACAAGCCCCAAAGAGGTAGATACAGGTGCACAAGGGGCAGAGGGCAATCACAAGGATCATATAGAGGCAGGCAATGGCAAACTCCAGCACCAAGAGGTGGCGAAGACAGTGCACAACAATACAGGAAACAAACCCTCTTAAGACTCCTCTTAAGACTGAGATGGTATCCTTTAAGCCCACTGTGCCAGTGGATACCACATCCCACAATGCCGAATCCTTCACAAATGCTTTCTATGGACATCTCTAAGAATGCATGGATCATGCAATCCCAAACAAATCCAAGTCCCTCTCCACCAAATGTAAGCGTCCTGTCTGGTGGACCTCAGCCATAAACAAATTGTATAACAAAAGAAGGAAGCTACTGCACGTCAGAGCGAAATCCCATGAAGGGAAGACATCTCTGATCAACATTAGCAGAAAACTACGTTCTCTCATAAAACATCCAAGGCAAACTTTGAGAGAAAAATCGCTAAGGACACTAAAGATAACCACAAAGCCTTCTTCAGCTATGTTAGAAACCTGGGCGGAAACCCTCAGATATGCTCAGAGTTGGTTCACAACAACAAAAAATACACTGAACCCACAGATATTGCTAACATTCTGGCTGACAGGTTCAGTGCAAATTTCTCCCCTCCTTCACCCCCAAAAGAAGAAATACTTATCCCAGCTGAATGTAATCTCCCTGTCATCTCAGATGTCCAAGTGAGAACCGCCCTAAACAAAGCAAAAAACACAGCATCAATGGGACCTGATGGTATCCCGAGGTGCGTGTTATGTGAACTCCAAGAGGAGCTAAACCCACACATACAAATGCTATTTAACCTTAGCCTTACTTCGGGATTTGTACCTGAATACTGGCGTACAGCAACAGTGGTCCCACTCCACAAGGGGGGTGCCTCCACAGACCCTGGAAACTACCGCCCCATAAGCTTAACTAGCCTGGTCTGCAAAGCTATGGAAAGAATCATTATGGAACTCATAAACAGAGACATAGGGGACCTACAGACACTTGACCCCACCCAGTTCAGCTTTGTAAAGGGCAGATCCTGCCTTTTAAACCTGGTTGACTTTTTCGAAACAGTCACTACAGCCATTGATGAGGGCAAAGCAGTCCATACAGCATACCTGGACTTGGCTAAGGCCTTCGACACAATACCCCACTCAGGCATCATAGATAAGCTAAACAGCTTAAAAGTAAACCCTTATGTCACTAGATGGGTTGCAAACTGGCTAAAGGACAGAACCCATAAAGTTAAAATCGCTGGAGCAATGTCAGACTCAAAGCCAGTCACAAGTGGTGTCCCACAGGGATCTGTCCTGGGACCCCTCTTGTTCGGCATTTATTTCTCAGATGTTAAAGCAAACATGGGAGGGCTGTGGCTGACAAAGTTCGCAGATGACTGCAAACTAGGCCATAGTCGATACACCAGCAGACACACACATCCTACAAAAGGCCTCACTGAAACGGACAACTGGTGCCGTAGTCACGGCCTTAAACTAAATGCCAAAAAATGTATAGTCATCCCTTTTGGAAAAAACAAAGTACCCACAAATTATCACATTGACAACAACCCACTGAGTACAGAAAAAGTAATCAGAGACCTAGGGACCCAAGTAGACAGCGACCTCTCATTTGACACCCACGTTGCCAAAGTGGTTAGAAAAACATTCTACCTTGCACACCTCATCATGAAGGGATTCACATCCAGATCCAAGGATGTCATTGTACCCCTATATTCCTCCCTCATCAGACCCATGATTGAGTACAATGCCCCATTTGGTATGTACCTCACCCGGCATTTGCAACAGCTGGAGAGACCACAAAAGTACCTCACCAAAAGGATAAAGGGTCTCCAACATATGTCTTATTCTGCCAGACTAAAGAAACTTCAGCTCTATTCAGTAGCATACCGCCTGCTCAGAGGTGATCTCTGCCTGACGTACAAGGCCATGTTCAATCAGGATCTGATGGACATGCTCCACCTCAAAAAATCCAAATCCATCAGGACCACGAGAGCTAAAGACTTAAACCTTGGCACAAGTATGAATAGGACATGCTGGAGAAATCTTGATGAGTGGATGGGAGATCGTAAGTTTACCCCAGGGGTCACGTGTGTCACTGCTAGACAGGGGCACAGTAAACTAATTCTATTATATAAGGGGACCTTCATTGTGTCACTACTAGACAGAGGCACAGTATTCTAGATTTATTCTGTACATTTTTGTACCATTTCATGGGGTGGCAAAAGCCACATCACTATGGCTAGGCTTACAAATGCCCCAGGGCAGATAGCCTAGTACTATACTATGAAACTATGAAACTAAACCCAATGACTTCCTCCTTTCCATGCCAAGCAAGTATCAGCTGGCAGCACCCTTGGGAGGAAAGCTGGCATTATTTACAAGAAATTGGCATATTGTCACAACAGACAAATGGATCCTGGACGTTATAAACAGAGGCTACAGATTTCATTTTCACACTCTCCCAAAAATGACAGGCATGCCAAACCTGCCACACAATCAAAGGGCAGAGGCACAACTACAAATTTCAAAGCTCATAGACATGAAAGCTATTCAAGAGGTACCTACTCACGAACAAGGTCAAGGTTTTTATTCCAGGCTATTTCTGGTACCAAGGAAAGGAACCGACTGGAGACCCATTTTGGACTTATCCATCCTAAACACATTCTTACTCGCACCAAAATTCAAGATGCTCACATTACAGCAGCTTCTTCTCATGCTGGGCAAGGAGTTTTGGCTGGTAACATTGGACCTCAAGGAGGCATACCTGCATGTCCCAATCGGACAAAGCTGCAGAAGATACCTCAGATTTCTTGCAAGTTCAATACACTATCAATTCTCTGCATTGTCCTTTGGCTTATCTACTGCGCCCAGAGTATTCACGAAATGCCTGGCATCAGTAATTGCCTACTGCAGACTTCAAGGGATACAAATTTACCCTTATTTGGACGACTGCCTGATCCAAGCGGACAGCAAGCACATACTTCTGGAACATCTGGCTTATGCAACACGGTTACTGAATTCTCTAGGATACACAATCAACAAAGAGAAATCCAGGCTAACACCATCTCAGAAAATAACTTTCCTGGGTGCCAACTTGGACACAAACACCCAGATGGCCTATCTTGCACCAGAAAAACAGGGGCAACTAACTCAGTACTTCAAAACACTAGCAAATTGTACCAGGCTTACTGCAAGGAAAATCCTGCAGGCTCTGGGCTTCATGGCATCTTGCATTCTTTTAATCCCATGTGCAAAGTTGCATATGAGGAAACTTCAATGGTACCTAAAAACCTATGGTCTCAACACAGCCACAGTTTGGAAACAATAATACCAATAATTCCATGTTTGCAAAAGGAATTTCTATGGTGGGCCCAAGCATGTCAAACAAACACAGGTCTTCCATTCTGCAAGCCTCAAGCAAATCAAGTCATCACAACAGACGCCTCAGATTACGCCTGGGGGTGCACATGACAGACAGGTGCATTCAGGGCAAATGGTCCCAAAAGGAAAAGCACCTTCACATCAATCAAAAAGAAATGCTAGCAGTGATAAATGCAATTACAGCTTTCAAGGACCTCCTGCATCCAGGACAATTACTGATAAGAACAGACAACACCACAGTAATGTGGTACATAAACAAACAAGGAGGAACACATTCATACCCCCTGTGCAGACTAGCCATGACAATTTGGAACTTGGCTCTGGAATGGCAAATCGAACTTCAAGCACAGTACTTGCCAGGCTTGGAAAACACGCTGGCAGTCAATCTAAGCAGAAATATGACAGAGCCACAGGAACGGAAGTTGCATCCTCAAGTGTTTACAAAGATAATCCAAGCGTGGGGGAGGCCAGACATAGATCTCTTCGCCTCCCACAGGAATCATCAATTGGAAAGGTTTTGTTCAAGGACCTTTCATCCAAAGGCCTGGAGAGTGGACGCCCTTTCATTCAGTTGGACAGCATGGACAGTTTACGCTTTCCCACCTCTGCCTCTTCTGCCCAAGGTGCTCTTGAAAGCAAGAGCAGACAGACCAAAGATGATACTGATTGCTCCAGACTGGCCAAGACAACACTGGTACCCACTACTGAGGAGCCTAACACATACTCCTCCCTGGCCCCTACCTCTAATGCCTCTTCTGCTGACTCAGCACAGCTACAAAACTCTTCACCGTCAGCTGAACACACTCAATCTCGCTGCATGGAAAATTCCTTAACACCACAACAGACTCTACTCCCCAAAGAGGTGCAGGATGTCATTTTGGAGGCCAGAAGGCCATCTACTAGAAAGGCTTACTCTGCAAAATGGAAACGGTTTTGCTCTTGGAATGAGAAAAAAGGCCAGGACCCTAAAAAACTGAATTTGCCTCAGGTATTACAGTATCTAGCTGAGCTGCTGAACAGTGGACTTTCATTTTCCTCCATAAAAATCCATGCCTCAGCCATTTCTGCAGAATTCAACACGGATCCACCCTTATTCTCTCACCCACTCTTAAGACAGTTCCTCAGAGGGGCTAAGAATATAAGACCACCAAGGAAAGAACCAATACCAGCCTGGGATCTTAATTACATTCTAGAAAAATTAACATTGCCTCCCTTTGAACCAGCTGCCTCAACAGATTTGCAATACTTGTCCTGGAAAACAGCTTTCCTTCTGGCCATTACCTCAGCTCGTAGAGTATCGGAACTACAAGCCCTCATGGCTGTGCAGCCCTTTCTCATCTTCCATCAGGATAGGGTTTCCCTTCGAACCAACCCGTCATTTATGCCTAAAGTGGTATCCAGGGTAGCTTTAAATCAAGCCATACACTTACCTACCTTTTACCCCAATCCTCAAAATAAAGGGGAAAGGCTCCTACACTCCATCCATAGACAGCTACGTTATTATTTGGACAGAACAAAGCCTTTCAGGAAATCAGAACATCTCTTTGTGTCCTATGCTGTAGGAGTTCAAGGGAAGCCAGTTACCAAACAGACTATTTCAAAATGGATAGGCCACTGCATACGGTTTTGTTACTCCTATCATGGAAAATCTGTCCCTACAGGCATCAGATCCCACTCCACCAGGGCCACAGCTACCTCTACAGCCTTCCTCAGAGGAGTTCCTACCAAAGATATTTTGGAGGCAGCCACTTGGAGTTCTGTGCATACCTTCACAGAACACTACCACCTGCCTTTATATTCCAAAACTAGAGCAGGCTTTGCCACTGCTGTGTTGCAGGGCATTCTGGCTCATCCCAGTTTCACCTAGTGCCTACCACCCTGTGCGTAGCTTTGGGATTCTACCCATCTGTGATTACTGCAGCTGTATGCACGATGAACATAGTACAGTTTTGTACCTACCATAAATGTAGATGTTCGAGTGCTAATACAGCTGCAGTACAGTTTTCCCTCCCTCCTTCCCCTCTTGGTAAAGGCCTAGGGCCTAACCCCTCTTCATACAACCTGATGGGGTTATCCTTCTATGGTATATTTGCTGCAACTACTGATTTTTGATTATATTTATATACATGAAATGCAATATAATTTATGTATTGCCTTCCTTCTGGGGGCACCTGACATCTGGGGCAAGAAAGACTGAAGAAAATGGCGTCGGCTGTGTCTTATATACCCCTGCCTCACTGACGTCAGGAAAGAAAGCGACAACAACCGACGCCGGACCTAGACTTTGGAATTCGGCCGACCGAGGGACCGCCTGACGACAGAGAACCCATCTGTGATTACTGCAGCTGTATTAGCACTCGAACATCTACATTTATGGTAGGTACAAAACTGTACTTTCCTTCCTCTTCTTCCCCTAAAGGGCTGCACTCTATCTCTACACCACAGGTTCCCACTAAGCGCCGAGATCCAGAGCCTCAGGTAACCCCATTGGGTGACCTCTGCTTGACCGAGACTTCACCAGACTGAGGGCAGGCAGCCTTCAAGTCTTCCTTTGTGAATACCCCATTTGATGGCTCTTCCTTGTTTGGGCCCAAAGTCAAAGAGACACTCACTAGGTGTGAGCAGGAAGGAAAGACTCTATCTGCCGTAGGAGTCCATTTTTCCATCCCCACTAGACCATACCCCAAAGGGCAGAGAGGTGGAAAAATGTGGTTCCGAAAGTCCCAAGGAGGTTTCCAGAACACACGTAGTGAAACCCACTCCAGGGGCAGAGGAGGGGGTATAATGGTAGATGCCGCCCAGGTGGCAGAGGGGGTCTGCAGAACCAGGGTGACAGGGAGCAGTTCCCTGGCAAACCCTATCAGCACTCCTGAGAGGAGGCCCGACCGTCCTACTCTGGAGGCAGTCAGAGGTCGCTTAGCTTTATACCCAGACGTTTGGCTAGGAATTACATCAGATTCCTGGGTGAAAAACATAATCACCAGAGGCTACATCATTCCCTTTTCAGAATTCCCTTCCATTCAGACAAGAATCCCAGGCTTTCCACCCAGTCTGTGGAGTCTAGCAGCCATAGAAATTCGGAGGCTGCTGGAAAAAAAGAGTCATCCGGCCAGTCCCGGCGGACCAAATAGGATCCGAAACTTACTCCAGGTTCTTTTTAGTTCCAAAGAAAACGGGACTGGAGGCCCATCTTAGAATTCAGCAATCTCAACTCCTTTGTCAAAAAGGAAAAGTTCCGGATGGTCACGTTTCAGTCGATAATCCGGTTTCTCAAAACGGGCGATTGGATGTGCTCGATAGATCTCAAGGATGCGTACTACCACATAAAAATGGCCAGGCCATCCAGAGATCACTTGCGTTTCCGGCTGGGGGCCAGTCACTACCAATTCTGAGCTCTGCCCTTTGATCCCACCACAGCCCTCAGAGTGTTCACCAAATGCATGGCAGTTGTCATGGCTCACCTGAGACGTTTAGGATTCCGTGTGTTTCCATATCTCGACGACTGGCTCCTTACCGCCACCACCAGGCATCAACTGATTCACGCCAGGGATTACACTATCATCTTGTGCTCCCAGTTGGGCATAACCTTAAATTTCAAAAAATCTGCTTTATCGCCATTGCAGCAGGTTTCCTTTATAGGAGCAGATCTAGACACCACCACCGCCCTGGTCAGATTGCCTCAAGAACAAGTAATCTCTTTACGAAACCAAGTATCCCTTTTGTTGATGGAAAAGAAAGTCCCTGCATTCCAAGTTCTGAAGCTGTTAGGCACCATGGCAGTGACTCTCATAGTGGTTACTCTGGGGCGCATGCACATGAGGATACTCCAATGGTTACTCTTCACACAGTGGTCTTATCAACAACTTCCAATGTCACAAGAGATTCTGCTGACAAATACTTGCAAAAAGGACCTCCTTTGGTGGTTGAACAGCCACCAAGTTACTGTAGGTCATCCGTTTGTACTCCCCCCTCCAACAGCCACAGTGACCACGGATGCTTCCCTGATAGGGTGGGGGGGTGGGGGGCGTTGTCATGGAAGAACTGTCCAAGGTACTTGGTCAGAGATGGAATCCAGTTTGCACATCAGTGTCTTGGAGTTGAGAGCAGTGTTCTTGGCATTGAGACACTTTCACGACTCTCTACCTCAAGAGATGATTGCAATACAGACAGACAACATGTCGGCAGTCTGGTACCTCAACAAGCAAGGGGGAACCAGATCTTACCACTTATGCCAAGAGGCCCTGAGAATTTGGCAGTGGGCTGTATCCACCGGGCACTTCCTGATAGCAATGCACATCCCAGGGTCATCCAACATGTTAGTGGACAAATTGAGCAGAGCCATTCTATTGCCTCACGAGTGGTCCCTCAAAGAACGAGTGGCGGAAAGGATATTCCGCAAATGGGACCAGCCTTGCTGTGACCGTTTTGCATCCCCGATGAATGCCAAATGCAGAAGCTACTTTGCCCTATACCCTCCACCGGGGGACATCTCAAGGGACACACTCGTACACGATTGGCCCTCGGGTCTCCTATATGCCTTTCCTCCATCCCCGCTGATCCCCAAATTTTTATAGAAAGCCAAAAGCCTGTGAAGGACTGTTATTCTGATAGCCCCGTTTTGGCCTCGGCAGATATGGCTTCCCTTCCTTCAACAATACCAAGTGGAAGAACCTCGGGTTCTGGACCCAGTGCCAGACCTTCTGACTCATTCGTCGGGAGTTCTTCACCCTTCTCTTGTATCCCTCAGACTGACAGCTTGGCTGCTCCACTTCCCAACCTAGCCAGGTCTCATGATTTGTCTCCCGCGGTTCAGCATATTCTGGTTTCCTCGCATAAAGTCTCCACCAGGAAACTATATAACAGTAAATGGAAATGATTTGGTCATTGGGCTTCTCAACATGGTATTGAACCCTTTATCGCCCCTATTCATAGCATTCTGGAATTTTTTACTTCATTTTTCCACAGTGGAGCGGCAGCCGCTACTATAAGGGTTCAATTTTTCTGCCATATCTAACTTCCATGTGGAATGCGGAGGGTCTAACATTATGTCCCACAGATTATGTAAAGTCTTTTTGAAAGGGATTCATCACCTTCGACCCCCTATCAGACATCCGATTACTCCCTGGAATCTAAATTTGGTACTGTCTCAACTCATGCTTCCCCCTTTTGGCCCACATCTTCTTGTCCGTTGAAGTTCCTTTCTTGGAAGGCAATTTTCTTAGTGGCCATTACTTCGGCACGTGGAGTTTCTGAGCTTCAAGCACTCTCTGTTAGGCCCCCATATTTGGTCTTTCATCCCAACAGGGCGTTTCTAAGAACAAATCCATCCTTTCTCTCGAAGGTCTATTCCGAAGCAAACTTGAACCAGTCTATTGAACTTCCCACATTTTTCAGGCATCATGCCAGTAAATTAGAATACATGTTGCATAAGCTTGATGTTCATAGACAACTGAGATTTTATTTGGACAGAACAAAAGGATTCAGAAAATCAGATCAGCTATTTGTTTCCCATGCAGACAGTAAGAAGGGCCTTTCGGTATCCAAAGTTACGTTGTCCAAATGGCTTTCTGATTGCATAACTTTTGCATATTCTTCATCCCATCAACCTTTAGAAAGTGAATTGAAAGCTCATTCTACCAGGACTGTTTCTACGTCCTTAGCTCACGCAGCTCATTTAACTTTTGGCACCATTTGTGCAGCTGATACTTGGTCCAAACCTCATACATTTATTACTCATTACAAAGTGGACAGGGCTTCATTTGGTTCCACGTTCTCAGGAATGTACTCCCGTGAGCCGCCCAGGATTAGGGTGCTTGAGATGCTACCCATGTGTAAGAACAAACGACGAGATTGAACAACTTCACATAAAGAAGTTATGTTCTTATAAGGTTGCATGCGAGTTGTTCATCTGTCCTTTGTTCTTACACACCCCCCCTCCATGTTCTGGAAGAACGGGTATGACTGGTGGTCTGTTTGATCTTACTAGTATCCTCTTGTCAGCCAGTTTATCTTTTAACTAATTGTAAATAGTTACTTTGTTATATTGGGTTGCTTAGTTGTGTTTCTTGCTGGTTTTCAGCATACTAGATCTGGGGTTTGGTAGCAGAGCATCATGGGATAGGGACTGTGTCTCGAGCTTCTAAGAGATCTAGAGCTTGGAAAGTGGCTGACTCTGAGCCGATGGATCGGCTCCAAACCCAAGTGTAAGAACAAAGGCGAGATGAACAACTCACATGGAACATTATGGTAAGAACATAACTTTTTTCTTTTTCTATTGTTTTATATATATATATATATTTATTTATATATATATATATATATATATATATATATATATATATATATATATACACACACATATAAAATTGCACTTTATTCATCTGCTTTTACTGTATTTGTGTTGCTTCCTACTTTATTACTAGGGGCATTGACTACAACTCTGAACTGACATATATAACAATAAGCATCTTTTTATGCGCATTTAAAGTGTTTTTTGATTGTATCTGCTTTATTTTCTGAAAAAAATATATCTATACTTGCTTCTCGCCTTTCTAAGGTAGTATAGTCCAGTTTTCAGGTTAGTGCTGAATTCAGGGCTGTGTTAGAAATCTCTGTGTTTGCCCATACCTTACTTGGATAGAAGCTTTGAGCAGTCTATCTGTCCCTGGAGGAGTGGTTTCAGCCCAGAAAGTAGTAGTTTATTTGCCATTTTTAGCTAATTTCTATCTCTTTCATTTCCCTGCTATAAAAACCGAATTTGCCTGGTTTTGCATGCTGGGCAGTGCCGACTAGCTAGGGTATAACTCTTCCCGGCTCGGTTTTCCCTTGGAACTAGACAAATTTTCAACTTAAGCACTCAAACCATTCATTTCTCAGCCCGACACTTGCTCAAAACTCTCATAGCAAGCACTTATAAACCCTAGCACTATAGAAGGACAAGGCTGTCTATTCGACCTTACCAGCCATTCAGTAAAACAGTTTACTGTACCTATCCAGACATGTCCAAAGGGCAGTTTCAGGTGTACTCTCCAGTCCAACTGGAGAATCTGAGCATTTTGAGGCAATGTTACAACTGCCTCATGTACACAGACAACCCTCTCCTCCTACCACCAAACACTAATCCATGCGAGAGATGCAATTATACAGCCAATCTAGAGGCTAAGCTCTCTCAACCCAAGACTGGATCAGACAGTGAAGAGGAGAAAGGAAATACTGGCATCACACCACCAGTCTCACATAGACCCATTAAACCAGCACCGGCAAAAAAAACACATAAGTACACGAAAACATACTCGGAGGCTTCAAATAAAAATCTGCAAAAGCAACAGAGCCCTCCAAAGCAGACATCCAAGCAACCTCCACACCCCAACACAAACCATGAAACACATACTTCACAAAACCAGTGTGCCACGCAATCACAGCCCTCAAAGCAAAATAAACATACCCAACATACTAGTAATAGGTGACTCTATAGTCAGGCACACTGATGTCCCACTCACTAGACTGAATAAGGTGAAGGTTATTGTTAGCTGCCTGTCGGGTGCCAGGATCCGCCACGTAACACGAGCGCCCAGGTCACTCCAGCACAAGTACAAATACGACTCTGTCATTGTCCATGTTGGTGTGAATGACCTGAGCCATACCTCCCTGGACTACATGAAAAGAGACATGGAAGAGCTCTCTGATCACGTAGCCCAGGCCGGTATGACTGTGACCCTGAGTAGCATCCTGCCTTCACCAAGAATGATACCCACGGTATAAAGAAAAAATTATCAGTGTCAACAATTGGCTAAGTTTCTAGTGTCATTCAAAGGGGATCCAGTGTCAATCTGCCTGGGATGACATGCTCGACAAGCCATGCTGCTTCGCTAGAGACGGCTTGCACCTGTCACCCTTAGGCTTTTGAATTCTGGCCAAGGCTCTTGCCACCCCCATAGTGCCTTTTTTAGGCAAGGCTCAAAATACAAACCCACTGCCGTAAATAGTACAAGTAACAAAAATCTGAGGTTAATACTACTTAGTGCCAGAAGTCTAAACCTCAAAACACACACACTCGAGGCACTCCTCAGTATGGAGAAAATCGATATATGTGCAGTAACAGAAACCTGGTTTAAGGCCCCAGAGAGCACCCCAGCACTACCAGGCTACAACTCATACCATACATTTTGGCCACAGAACCCGGACCGAAATACAAAAGGCAGGGGGAGTATCCATATTCATCAAGGATACCCACACCTCCAGGTTAGTGGCACAGCACGATGCTTCAGAGATTATCCACGTGCAACTAACAATGGGCAAAACTGCACTTCAAATTGTAGCTTGCTGCAGATCACCCACCATGTTCCAGGACCCCCATTCCACATTTCTGGAAACATTGGGTAACATAAAGGTCCTACCAAGCACCCTAATATTGGGTGATTTCAACTACCCAAACATTAACTGGGAGAACTACTCAGTACTAACTCCCTTGTCCAACATTTCCTAGAATTTATAAACTCAAACACCCTGGAACAACTGGTCAACACTCCCACCAGAGATGACAACATACTGGACCTGGTCGTCACCAACATGGGCGACCGGTGTCCCACACCGGAGGTCAACCCCTCACTGGTTAGATCTGACCATAAACAAATCACTTTGGATATCCACATTCTGCCCCCATCCCTGGACAAGGAAACCACCATGAAAAACTTTTCAAAAGCAAACTTCACGCTACTTAAGACGGAGGTGGAAAGTTTCAAAGCCCCCATGCTAAAGGATAACGCTGTCCAAGCTGCAAAATCTTTTACTAATGCATTCTACGGGCACCTACAAGAATGCATCGATCATGCTATCCCAAGCAAAACCAAGACTCCACTCCTCCAAGAAAAGGAAACCAGTCTGGTGGACCCCTGCCATAAACTAGCTGTACAATAGAAGGAGGAAATTAGTACAGAAAAGAGTAAAATCCCAAGAAGGGAAGACATCTCTGATCAGTATCATCAAGAGACTACGATCCCTCATAAAATCGTCCAAGGCGAGCTTTGAAAGAAAACTTGTCAAGGACTCCAAAGATAACCACAAGGCATTCTTTAGCTATGTCAAGAATCTAAGTGGCAATGCTCAGATCTGCTCGGAGTTAGTGCAGAATGGCACAAAATACAGTGAACCAACCGACATTGCCAACATCCTGACAGACAGGTTCAGTGCAAACTTCACCCCCCTCTCACCCCCAAAAGGGCCCATAACCATACCAGAAGAATGTAGAGCCCCTGAAATCACAGACACTCAGGTTAAAATAGCCATCTCCAACGCCAGAAACACACCATCAATGGGACCGGACGGTGTCACAGGCTGCGTCCTACATGAGCTCAAAGACGAACTAACCTCTCACCTAAACACACTGTTAAAACTTAGCCTCTCCACAGGCTACGTACCCATAGAGTGGTGCACAGCAACGGTTATTCCGCTCCAAAAAGGTGGTGCCACAGCAGACCCCGGGAACTATCGCCCTATAAGCCTGACTAGCTTGGTCTGCAAGGCTATGGAGCGCATCATCATGGAACTCATTAACAGAGACATTGGGAACCTCCAAATACTGGACCCTACCCAGTTCAGCTTTGTTAAGGGCAGATCATGCCTGCTAAACCTGGTGGACTTCTTTGAGACAGTTACCAAGGCTATAGACAAGGGAAAGGTGGTACACACAGTCTACCTAGACCTCGCAAAGACCTTTGACACCATTCCCCATTCTGGTATTATAGACAAGCTCACCAGCCTGAACATAAACACCTATGTCACAAGATGGGTTGCCAATTGGCTCATGGACAGAACCCACATGGTGAGAGTTGCAGGAGCTAGGTCTGACTCTAAACCTGTTACAAGTGGCGTTCCCCAGGGCTCAGTTCTAGGACCCCTCCTGTTCAGCATATACTTCTCAGAGGTACAGACAAGCACAGGAGGACTATGGCTGACCAAGTTCACAGACGACTGCAAACTAGGGGCTATAATTGACTCACCGGCTGACACAGACATCCTCCAAAAGGGTCTCACTGAGACGGATACCTGGTGTCAAAATCATGGCCTCAAGCTAAATGCCAAAAAGTGCATAGTTATTCCCTTTGGAAATAACAAAGTACCCACAAACTACCACATAGGTGGTAGTCCCCTAAATACGGAAAATGTAATAAGGGATCTGGGGACCCAAGTAGATAGTAATCTTTCCTTTGATAATCACATTGCCAAAGTGGTTAGAAAATCCTTCTATGTGGCCCACCTAATCACAAAAGGGTTTGCATCCAGATCAAAAGAGGTCATTGTGCCCCTCTACTCATCAGACCCATCATAGAGTACAATGCCCCATTTGGGATGTACCTTACAAGACACCTGCAACAGCTGGAAAGACCATAGAAGTACCTCACCAAGAGGATCACTGGCCTTAAACAGATGCCCTATGCAGCTCGACTGAAGAAACTTCAGCTGTACTCTGTTGCATACCGCCTGCTCAGAGGTGATCTCTGCCTGACATACAAGGCCATGTCCAACCCAGAATTGATGGACATGCTCCACCTAAAGAAAACCTTATCCCCTCGAGCCACACGCTCTAGGGCTCTAAACCTCACCACAACAATAAATAGGACGTGCTGGAGGGATAAATTCCTGTCCCAGAGACTTCCCGTGCTTTGGAACAAGATTCCAACCTTGACAAGTGGATGGGAAACGGAAAGTTTACCCCGGGGATCACTTCAGTGGCTCTGCTGGACATAGGCACAGGGAACTAAAGTAAGGGGGCTGCAAAAGCCAACACATTCTGGCTAGGCTTGTAAATGCCTTCAGGCAGATAGCCTAGTACCTACCTATGAACCTTCTTCCAACCTGGCAACAATATTCCTCTACTAGAAAACCTCCTTATCTGGGTAAATCCTCACCTTCCACAAGAAACCATAATATTAGGTGATTTTAATATAGACTGGCTATCTTGTTCCAACCACCATCCAACCCACCATGTAAATCTTCATGTTTTTTTTCCAACTTATCCAGACACCCACCAGAATAAATATGAATTCCAACAAGCATTCTACTCTTGACTGGATACTAGTCAGCAAGAGCCTCTAATCATACACAGGCTGGCTGCCTGTTGGATAGCCTCAGTGATCATACCCCAACTTTCTTACTCAAAAAACACATATAGCAGGCTAATCCCATTACCTATCAGCAAATACATAATAAAGTAAACTTTAACCCTGACAACTTCATCTCATCCCTAAAAACCTGCAACTGGACTCCACTAAAATACCTCAACCTTTATGATGCTGTCCAATTTTTCAATACCATCTTCCTTAAAGTCCTAAACACCCATGCGCCCACAAGATTTACTAGAGTTAAAGCCCAGTCCTCCCCATGGCTACAAAAAAGCCACTAGATCAGAAATGAAAAACCGAGATAGAGCCTGGAATTACTAGCGCAAGACAAAAAACCCTCTTATAGACAGAAATTATTTGAATTGCGTAACAAAGTCAAAAAATTAATAAAACAGGACAAAATCCTATATTACCAGTCTGCCCTGAACTCCACCCAAAACAGCCCTAAACAATTCTGGTCAACCATCAACTCCATCCTCCACCCAGGAAAAGTAGGAACCCCTCCACCAAACAAAACAACTCCTCTGAAAACATTGCCACCTCTTTCAACACTCACTTCACACAAACCGTTCTATCACTAGCAAAACAACACAACCCCTCTCCCCTACCCCCTCTAAATGCATGTAGTAACCTGCCCACTGCATTTGCTTTCTCTCCTATCCCTACCTCCAACATAAAAAATACTCTTATCGAAACTAAAGCCCACAAAACTAGCAGCTGACAACCTCCCAGCTGAGTACCTTAAATTTGCAGCTGAAGCCCTAGCCTACCCAGTTGCAATTCTGATTAACCAATCTTTATCTGAAAGCTATGTCCCTTCACAATAGAAAATATCCCACATTATCCCCCTCCACAAAGGTGGGCCCTCCACAGAATTCACCAATTACCGACCCATAGCAATTCTGTCTCCTCTTTCAAAAATACTTGAGAGATGCATTCACTCTCAAATTCTAAACTACCTCCTTACTAACAACCTTCTATCTAACACACAACATGGTTTCTTACCATACCACAGCGCGACCACTGCCTAGCTTGCTTTCACTAATACAATCCTTCAACATAAAAACAATGGTAATTTCACCTCTGCAACTTTCCAAGACCTATCTAAAGCATTCGACATGGTCTCTCATAAACAACTCTTCACTGTCCTCAATACTTTATCCTTCTCTCAATTTGTCACAGACTGGTTCCAGAGCTACCTGACTGACCGCCATCAATCCATTGTTTGGCATAATGATATATCCCCCCAACTCCCTGTCTCAATAGGTGTTCCCCAAGGATCCATCCTTGGACCGTTACTCTTCTCCATATTCACTAATAATCTAGCCTCTGCTACCAAACGGCCATTCTCTTGCAGTATGCAGATGATTCCACCATCATGTGCTCAGCCCACTCCCTACCTGAACTTCAAAAGACCACACAGGAAGCCTTTTCCTCAGTTGAAACTTGGCTTTCAGATGCACAATTAATACTTAGCCCAAACAAAACAAAACTCTTCATCTTCCAACCCATCAAACACAATCTAAACACCCACCAATTTAATATTAAAGCCAATGACAACACCATTATCCCACCAACAGACCACACCAAACTACTTGGAGTTGAAATTGACAATAACCTCAAGTTAGACATCCACATCTCGTTAACCATAAAAAAGTACACACAAAACTAGGAGCTTTGTACAGAAATAAGCAATTCCTCACCGAAACAGGCAAGATTTCAGTGGCAAATAGCAACTTTATCTCCATCTTGCTCTACACCTCCCCAATATTTACCAACCTAAGGCAAAGTGAGTTAGGTAAACTCGAAGCTTTCTACAACAAAATAGCAAGGTTTGCCACTGGGACAAACTACCGTAGCCACCACTGCGCCTCACTTACTGAACTAGGCTGGCTAGAACTCCCTCACCTCCTTCAGTGGTACCAACTCTCACTCGCCCACAAACTACTAAATCATCCTCTAAAAGTCCCCTCCCTCCAAATTCTACTCCAACCCTTTCATACCACCAGACCACTACGCTCCAACAACAAAAATCAATTACAGGTAACTAGAACCAGGAACTCTGCTGGAGAAGCACTCTTCTCCTACTCCATAGCAAAATTATGGAATACCCTTCTTCACACTATAACTTCTGTGACATCATGCACTAACTTCAAAGCTGCTCTAAAATCTCATCTAAAAGAGCACTGGGCATGCCCCTGTAACAAACCTCTCTAACATCTCTACCCCAACCTCTCTAATCCCTTTCTTCTACCCCTCTAACTACCTCGGATTGCAGCCAAATACACTGCTTGTAAACCTATATCTCAGCTGTAATCTTAGCCACTGTTATTCAAGGGTAATAGCTGCTAGCTCAGCTATTAAAATAGTTGCTAGTCTTTATGGCACCAGTGATACAAGTGTTGTACCATTTAACTAAATACTTAATTTTATTTTGAACTCTGTTTATTACTATTGTTAAACAAAATCTTCCTATACTTCTTGTAACTTGTGATTAATTGTTTTTTTATTGCAGAGCTTTTCTTCCCGGGCCTCCGCTGAAAAAGGACTGGTCAGTCCAGTTGGATTTTCCTGGTCAACAAATGTAAATAAATAAATAAAAAAATAAAAATAAATAACATTATAGACATAAGCACTTTATAATCATGGTTTACTATTGAAATGGGCGTGTATGAAGCTGGATCTGATGGATCTTTACCCTCTTCAGGTATTATCGTTACCATTGTCTTCTCCCAGGATGCTGGTACTTCTGCTACGCTTAAAATACTGTTAAACAAAACCTTCCAGATCTTTATCTGTTTTTCCCCTCCTAACTCAAAACTTCCACAGGAATGCCATCTATTCCTGGGGAATTTCCTGTAGATTTGTTATACATCCCTTCCTATCCTAACTGTTAGTAATTGAGCCTCATCTACCTCTAACTTTGGCATGTTTAATTCTTCCATAAATTTCCGTTTGTACCTTTTCTTGATTTCTGTTCTCTGCTTTATACAAATTTCTGAAGTATTTCTAATACTTCTACAGGGTCTGTTGTTATCTTCCCTGTTATAGGCTCTTTAAGCTTCTTGACTGCCCTTTCCACTTTCACTTGACTGAGTTGTGGTGCTAAAAGTTTTTGTGCTCTAGAATTATTATCAAAAAGTAGTTGCTTAACAGTAGTCTTTCTAAACGTGTGCATATTATCAAGGTAATCCCTTATTTTCTGTTCAGCATTCTGCAGTTGCTCCTTTTCTTGTTCTGAGAGATTCCCCCTATTTTGCAATACTTTAACATTTGTCAATCCCTCTAAATAATTCTTGTTACTTTTTAACCATATCTCTCTTTCTTTTATTTCCAACCTAGTTTTAATCTCCACTTTAATTTTATCCCACTCCTTAGCTATGTTTTCAGAAGATAATTCTATCTTCTCTAGTAACCCCTGAATTAATTCCACAACCCATTTCTTAAATTCCTCTCTTTTCAACCGATAGGTGGGAAAGTGCCAGTGTCTCATTTTTATTTCATTACCTTGCATATTTATTTTAATTATTGGTGCATGATATGAAATGGTTATTGGGTACGATGTCCTTCAAGGATGCATCTGCAGTCCTTACATATGGGTTGTCCTGCTTCAGGCAGCCCTTTGATCGGCCGGATTCCAAAGTCTGGGTCCGGTGTCGGCTGATGTCGCCCTTTCCCCGACGTCAGAGCACCTGGGGTATAAAAGAGTCAGCCGACGCCATCTTCCCCAGTCTTTCTTGCCGCATGGTGCCCGAAGTAGAAGCAGATGTTCTTCATCTCACATTGCTGCAGTCCTTACTTATGGGTAGTCCGCTGTCCTCGGTCGGCCCGAATACCAAAGTATTAGGCTGACGTCGGTCATGGGCGCCTAGATCTGACATCAGAGCGTCAGGGTATAAAGGCGCATGACCGACGTCATATCCTCAGTCTTTTTTGCCACATGGTCCGATGCAGAAGCAGAGTTGCAAGTGCCGTTCGGCGTTCTGAAATTTTTCGTTTTCGGAGTTTCAGACCGATACCAAGTTGGGCTAAGTACCCCGTTGGGGAATATTTTTGTTTTTTCTTGCCTCAGTTACTTACCGGATGTCAGAAAAAGTGAATAATTGTATTTCTTGTGGAAAACAGATACCACATAGGGATTACCACTCGCTTTGTATTCCTTGTTTGGGACCGGAGCACGACGTAGTCGGGTGTCGGTTTTGTGCTAGGTTTAATAAGCGCACTATAAAACGGAGGTTAGATTGCGCTAGGTTAGTCTTTGGCAAGAGGTGTAATTATAATATGCCGTCGGATGTTCCGACGCCTGCTTCTACTAAGAAGCGCAAAGACAAATCTTTAAAGCCTAGGAAGGATGATTCGTCCGTTTCGGACGCCGGACCTTTAGAAGCTACAGCTGAACAGGTGGATCCGGCTGAAGTTTCTGTTGAGTCCCAGGGGGAAACTTTGATTTTACAAGATGTGGCGCCTCAGGAGGCAGGCCAGGCTGAAGGGGCCTCTCAGGTTACTATTTTCCCTTCTATGCCTAAGGTGGTTAGGCCTTCTGCTACTGTTTCTAAGGCTCCTTCTAAGGGCAGGTCTGTTTTGCCTTCCTCTGGTGTCAGTTCTGGTTCTTCAGGGTCTGTGCCTAAAAAGCACATGCTTAAAATGGCAGAGGATTTGATTACTTTAATTAGAGGTTCTATGCCCCCTCCTGATAAGAGGCCCAGGATGGAGCCAGAGTTGGAAAGTTTGGAGCAGGCCTCAGATGATTCAGAGTCTTCTACTGAGGACATTCAAGATTTCCCTCCTTATTCTGATTCTGATGCAGAGGATTCCACTCCTTCTGCTTCTCCTCCAGAGGATTTTTAGAAACTCTGCATTCCATGAGGGAGCATTTTAAGCGGGAGGGACAGGATTACTCTGATTCCCGGAAGAGGCTTAGGGAGTTCTTGTTTTACCACAGCATAGACCCTTAGCTATACCTCCGGTTTTGGATGTTGTTTCAGATGTTTTCTCGGAAGCTTCCCTTAATCCAGATTCTGTGCCTCCTGCCCCAGTTAAACCGGACAGGTATTACAGGGTGCCTGAGGCTCATAAATATCTGTATAAGAGTCCTAGGGCGGACCCAGAAACTATTAGTCAGGGGCCTAAGGGTGTTAGAGCCTCTGTTGTTAAGAATCCGGTTCCTCTGGATAAGGAAGCTAGAGCTTTGGATAGATGGGGTAAGAAGGTATACCTCTTCTACTTTAGCAATGAGAGCTTTGAACTGCCAGTTTCATATGTTGAAGTATCAGAATTTCCTCCTTTCTCAGCTAAGATCTAAAGTGGATGCTTTGGCAGAGGGCATAGAGTGTAAAGAATTGCAGGATTTAGTGCATGTTTCTGAACAGGTGGGTAAGCACTCTTTGCAATGTGGTTTTGATGCTTTACAGGCTTCTTCTAGGGTGGCTGCCACTGGTTCAGTTATTCGTAGGCACGCCTGGCTTAAGGATCAGAATTTGTCTGAGCATGTTAAGTCTAGAATTCTGGATGCCCCTTTGCAGTCTGAAGTTTTGTTTGGTCCTCCTGTGGAGTCAGTCTTAAAGAAAATGGAAGACAAGGCTAAGTCTATGCAGACTGTTAAAGATTTTTGCAGGTACAACCTCCAAAGTTTAGTAGAAATTGGCCTACTAAGGGGTGGACGTACCTTCTTCTGATTCTCAGTCTAGGGGTAGATCTAGGCGTGGTAGGGGCAGAGCTCAGAGTACCTTCAGGCCGAGACAATGGAGTTCGCCTGCTCAATCTGCTGGTGAGGGCAGGGGCCAGTCCTTTCGTAAACAGGCCCAATGACCTGCATTTTCAGCTGCCAGATTCCTCTTGCCTGGCAGCTCCTTTGGGAGGAAAGTTGGCTCTTTTCAAGCAAAATTGGCATTTAGTCACCCAGGACAAATGGGTATTGGACATTATAAACCGAGGTTACAAGTTCTATTTCCATACCATGCCTCCTTTCAAAGGCATGCCAGACGTCCCTCCTCGGCAAAGGATAGAGGCTC
Organism: Protopterus annectens; assembly: GCF_019279795.1. Taxonomy (NCBI): domain Eukaryota; kingdom Metazoa; phylum Chordata; order Ceratodontiformes; family Protopteridae; genus Protopterus; species Protopterus annectens. The sequence continues at coordinate 170,545,673 of NC_056735.1, read as the reverse complement.
ACAGACAAATTTCTTTACTTCTTCAAATAGGAGCTATACAGCCAGTTCCTCTGTCAGAAGTGGGCCTAGGATTTTATTCTCGCCTGTTTCTAGTTCCAAAGAAAGGAAACACGTGGAGACCAATTTTGGATTTATCTATCCTCAACACTTACCTGGACATTCCAAAGTTCAAGATGCTGACTTTACAACAGCTTTTACCTCTGTTGGGAAAAGATCACTGGATGGTTACTCTGGATCTCAAAGAGGCTTACCTTCATGTTCCTATCAGGGCCAGTTGCAGGAGGTACCTGCGTTTTCGGACTGGAAATTTACATTATCAGTTCTCTGCATTGCCCTTTGGCTTATCTACTGTGCCCAGGGTGTTCACAAAGGTTCTGGCTCCAGTGATAGCATTTTTCAGACTAAGAGGAATACATATTTATCCTTATTTGGACGACTGTCTGATTATTGCACAAGAAAAGGACGAACTTCTTCATCATCTACAGTATGTGATGGCAGTGTTAAGATGCCTAGGGTATTCTGTGAACGAAACAAAGTCCAGTCTAGTACCCTCTCAGGACATGTGCTTTCTGGGTGTGAGACTGAATACAGCTTCCCAGATGGCTTTTTTGACCCCGGACAAACAAAGAAGCCTTTCTCTTTATTTCCAGCAAATGTCTCTACGGTCCAGGCTGACTGCAAGGACAGTCCTTCAAGCCTTGGGGTTCATGGCATCTTGTATTCTGGTGCTTCCCAATGCCAAATTGCATATGAGTAAGCTTCAATGGTATCTCAAAACTGTGTGGACACAGCACTGCCAAGATCTAGACACTGTCATTCAGATAATACCTTGCATTCAGAAGGAGTTTTTGTGGTGGGCTCAGGAATGTCACCTAAACAAGGGACTCTCTGTGACCCGGCCAGAGGCGAGTCAGATTCTAACGACAGATGCCTCGGACAAGGCTTGGGGAGCACACCTCAATGGAAAATGGGTGCAAAACACGTGGCCTGTCAAACTCCAACATTTGCATATCAACTTGAAGGAAATGTTAGCAGTCCAGTTTGCATTGATGGCTTTCAAAGATTTACTTTGTCCAGGGCAGGTGTTGATTCAAACAGACAACACTACTGTCATGTGGTACATCAACAAGCAGGGGAACCCATTCTTACCCTCTTTGCAGGCAAGCGATGATTCTGTGGGAAACTGCTCTCAATCTACACCTCAATCTTCAGGCAAGGTTTCTACCAGGAGCACAGAACTCCTTAGCAGATGTATTGAGCAGACAAATAGGGGATCCTCACGAGTGGAAATTGGATCCTCATGTATTTCAACAGTTGACAGTGTTATGGGGAACTCCAGACATAGATCTGTTCGCTTCTCCACTAAATTACCAGTTGCCAAAGTTTTGCACAAAAATGTTTCATCACACAGCTTGGAAGGTGGACGCTCTATCTTTCAGTTGGAACAATCTGCATGTATATGCCTTTCCACCTCTGCCTCTTCTTCCCAAGGTACTTTTGAAGGCCAGACAAGACAAGCCAACCATGATTTTGATAGCACCGGATTGGCCTCGACAACACTGGTACCCACTACTGAGGAGTTTAGTACGAGAACCTCCATGGCCTCTGCCTTTGATTCCGCACCTTTTGTCACAAGAGGACAGTCACTTCCTCAATGTCAAGATTCAGTCTCTGCATCTAACAGCCTGGCATATTCTGTTTTAGACTCTGGAGGGTCTCAGCTTCCACAACAAGTTTTGAATGTTATTTTGGAGGCCAGGAGGCCTAGTACCAGGAAAGTTTACGCTGATAAATGGAGGAGATTTTTATTTGGAGCAAAGGAAAGGACTTTGATGTCTCCAAACCTGATTTAAGTGTTGCTCTTCAATATCTTACTGAGTTATTGGACAAGGGTTTGTCTTTCTCCTCAATAAAGGTCCATGCTGCAGCCATTTCTGCTCACTATGATTGTGACCTTCCTTTATTCTCTCATCCTTGGTTTAAGCAATTTCTTAGAGGGGCAAAGAATATAAGACCCCCATGAGAGCTCCTACTCCTGCTTGGGATCTCAATTTTGTGTTGGAAAAACTTACTCTACAATCTTTTGAGCCTGCAGCTACTGCCGAGTTAAAGTATTTATCATGGAAAACTGCTTTTTTGTTGGCCATTACCTCTGCAAGAAGGGTTTCTGAATTACAGGCCCTCATGGCAGTGGAGCCTTTCCTGATTTTTCATAAGGATAGGGTATCTTTGCGTACTAATCCTTCCTTTATGCCTAAAGTGGTTTCTAGTGTGGCCTTAAATCAAACTATTCATTTGCCTACTTTTTATGCAAACCCCCAAAATAAAGGGGAGAAAATTTTGCATACTTTGGATATTCACAGGCAGTTGCGTTATTATTTGAGCAGAACCAAGGAGTTCAGACAGTCTCAGCAATTGTTTGTTTCTTTTGCTTTGGGTTCACAGGGTAAACCTGTTTCAAAACAAACTATTTCTAAATGGATTGGGTTTTGTATTTCTTTCTGTTATTCCCATAATGGTAAGGAGATTCCTGCTGGAATCAGGCCTCATTCCACTAGGGCTGCTGCTACTTCTATGGCCTTTATAAGGGGGGTAGCTACAAAAGACATTTTGGAGGCAGCTACTTGGAGTTCAGTGCATACCTTTTCTAAACATTACCACCTTCCTCTTTATTCTAAGTCTAGGGCTGGATTTGCCACTGCAATTTTACAGGGCATTTTAGCGGCCCCTAATGCTTTATGATTTTTACCATCCTCCCTTTCCCGTTGCTTTGGGATTCTACCCATAAGTAAGGACTGCAGCAATGTGAGATGAAGAACATAGTACAGTTTTGTACCTACCATAAATGTAGATGTTCAAGATCCACATTGCTGCAGTCCAATTTACCCTCCCTCCTTTCCCTCTGTAGTTTGACTTGGTGCTATGCTTTAGGTGATGGTTGTTGTTGGGCATGTTTTTGGGAGGTATTCTGTTTTTGGCTGTGGCCTTTCTGGTTTGGCCTTCTGACATCTGGGGCAAGAAAAGACTGAGGATATGACGTCGGTCATGCGCCTTTATACCCTGACGCTCTGATGTCAGATCTAGGCGCCCATGACCGACGTCAGCCTAATACTTTGGTATTCGGGCCGACCGAGGACAGCGGACTACCCATAAGTAAGGACTGCAGCAATGTGGATCTTCGAACATCTACATTGATGGTAGGTACAAAACTGTACTTTCGCAAGTGCCGGTCGGCCAGCTCCTGTAAATTCAGCTACCGAAGACTTCAAAAAGCTAAGTACCCCGTTGGGGACTCTTTCTTGCCTCAGCCGATGTCCGATCAAACGCTTAAAGTTAATAATTGCTTGACTTGTGGGAAACAAATACCTCATAAGGATTTCCATTCCTACTGCCTCCCTTGCCTAGGCCCAGACCATGACGTCTCTGCCTGTACTGCCTGTGCCTCCTTTAATCGGCGCACTCTTAGGCGTCGGTCGGAGTTTACAGAGGAATTTTTTGGGGCTAGTTTCTCTTATAAAATGCCGTCGGAGACTCCGACTTCTCATTTAACCAAAAAACGGAAGGACAAGGACCGACACACGTGGACCGTGGTTTCGGCTGAAACCACGCCTAGGCCTACCGCGAGTGTCTCGGTCTCGGTTGAAACCGAGTCCTTGGTACTTCCGACCGTGGAAACGGTACAACCGACAGCCTTGGCCCCGGAGGCTTCTTCTGAGTCAGTTATGGATTTACCCGCGGAAACCGGTGTTCAGGAAACTACCGACACCATTCCCTTAGACAAGACTACCCCAGCACGTGGAGCTGCCAGGCCCCCTGCATCCATGTCTATTAAAGCATTCACTAGGGCTAAAGCTGCTAAGCAGCAAAAAACTCTGCCTCCCAAGACTATTTCTCAGGGATCCACTACAGGTTCACAGATACTAAGTTTGGCTGAGGACCTTATTTCCTTAATCAGGGGATCTCAGCCTCATCCGGATAGGGGCTCTCAACCCCCTCTAGACAAAAGGCCCAGGGTTGAGTCCGCTGATCCTCAGTCCTCTGATGAGGCCTCTGATGGCTCTGCTCTATCAGATTACCAGGAGGAGGCCTTCACGGCCTACGAGGATTCTGATGCAGAGGAATCCATTCCCTCTGCCTCCCCTCCTGAAGAGCTGTCCTTTGGGGAGACCCTTCACTCCATGAGAGAGCATTTCCAATGGCAGGGCCAGGAATTCTCCGATTCCAGGAAGAGATTAAGGACTTTTCTTCATTTACCTCAGCATAGACCTTTGGCTATTCCTCCTGTTTTAAGTGTCATTGATGATGTGTATTTTGAGTTTAGCACTACCCCTGACACCCTTCCTCCGGCTCCTGTTAAACCCGATAGGTACTACAGGGTCCCGGACTCACATCATTTCCTTTACAAGGCCCACTCTGCTGACCCAGGAACTATTTCCCAGGGTCCTAAAGGGGTTGCAGTTGCCACTACTAAAAATCCACTCCCCTCTGAAAAGGAGTCCAGGGCTTTAGAGAGATGGGGTAAAAAAGTGTATACTTCTTCCACTCTGTCTATGAGGGCTTTAAATTGTCAATTTCATATGATACAGTACGAAGAGTATTTGTTGGATGAATTGCAGAAAAAGCTGTCTTCTCCTGAACCCCTAGACCATAAGTCACTTCAGGATCTGGTACATAATTCACAACAGGTTAGCAACAATTTCTTGCAGTGTGGTTATGATGCATTGGAAGCTTCATGTAGGTCAGCAATGACAGGTGCAGTCATACGTAGACATGCTTGGCTGAAGGAACAATCTCTGCCAGATCATGTTAAGGCTAAGCTTCTGGATGCTCCACTAGAAAAGCAAAAGTTATTTGGCTCCACTGCTCAGGAGGTCTTAAAGAAATTTGAGGAAAAGGCTAAATCTGTACAAACAGTCAAAGATTTCCTCCAGGTACAACCACCAAGATTCAGCAGAAATTGGCCTTCTAAGAATTGGTCCTTTCCAGAAGAGAGATATCAAAGAGGCAAGACCAGGCGTGCCAGAGGTGGAGGGCAAGCTAGAGGTTCCTACAGAAGACGTCAATGGCAGCCTCCTAACCAGAGAGGTAGTGCAGGACCAACAACTGCTGCACAAGGACAGACTCAATGACTTAACCTTGATCCCGCCAACCAGGGCTCAATTAGAAGCACCTTTGGGCGGAAAATTGTCTTTATTCTCAAGAAATTGGCACAGTATTACAAGGGACAAATGGACACTGCAAATAATAGACAAAGGATACAGGTTCCATTTCCATACATTACCAAAAAGAAAAAGAATGCCAAACCTGCCACCAAATCAAAGGGCAGAGGCTTTAAAACAAATTGCCAACCTATTGCAAATGAAAGCTATAGAAAAGGTTCCTCTCGCAGAACACGGCCAAGGATTTTATTCCAGACTATTCCTTGTCCCAAGAAAAGAAAAACAATGGAGGCCTATTCTCGATTTGTCCGCACTCAATACTTATCTCATTGTGCCAAAATTCAAAATGCTGACCCTACAGCAACTCCTTCCCATGCTGGGCAAGGGGTCTTGGCTGGTAACTCTAGACCTCAAGGAGGCATACCTGCATGTCCCTATCAGACAAAGTTGCAGAAGACACCTCCGATTTCTTGCAGGTTCAGAGCATTATCAATTCTCAGCATTGCCCTTTGGCTTATCTACTGCGCCCAGAGTATTCACGAAATGCCTGGCATCAGTAATTGCACACTGCAGACTTCAGGGGATTCAAATATACCCGTATCTGGATGACTGCCTTATACAAGCGGACAGCCAACAAACTTTGGAAAAACATTTGGATTATGCCATCCGCCTACTGCAGGCCTTGGGATACGCAGTCAACATTCACAAGTCAAGACTTGTGCCATCCCAAAGAATAACTTTTCTGGGTGCGGAACTAGATACAACCACCCAAATGGCTTTTCTCACAGAAGAAAAACAAAGACAACTACCAGATTACTTCAAAAATCTGACAAAACAAACTCAGATGACTGCAAGGAAAATCCTGCAGGCCCTGGGTCACATGGCATTCTGCATTCTTCTGATTCCACAAGCAAGGCTGCATATGAGAAAACTACAATGGTACCTAAGGAGTTTATGGTCTCAGCACAATCACAGCCTAGAAACTTTGATTCCATTCATTCCATGCCTTCAAAAGGAATTCCTGTGGTGGGCCCAAGCAAGCCAGTCAAACAGGGGTCTGCCTTTCAGCAAACCAGCCAAACCATTACCTCGGACGCTTCAGACCATGGATGGGGAGCACATATGGAGGACAAATGCATCCAAGGACTATGGTCTCAGAAAGAATTGCGCATGCACATAAACCAAAAGGAAATGCTGGCAGTGATACATGCAATCGAGGCCTTCAAGCACTTTCTATATCAAGGCCACCTGCTAATAAGGACAGACAATACCACAGTTATGTGGTACATAAACAAGCAAGGAGGTACCCATTCCAACCCTCTTTGCAGACTAGCAATGAATCTTTGGGAACTTTCCCTAAAACTCAATATAGAGCTGCAATCCCAGTTTGTGCCAGGAAAAGACAATATACTGGCGGACAGCCTAAGCAGAAATACCATGGATCCACACGAATGGATGCTACACCCAGACATCTTCCTTCAGATAACACAATCTTGGGGGAGGCCGTACATAGATCTTTTTGCCTCCCACCACAATCGTCAGCTGAAGAAATTCTGTTCAAGGACATACCACCCACAAGCATGGAAAGTGGACGCCCTCTCTTTCAGCTGGAATACTCTAACAGTGTATGCATTTCCACCTCTTCCACTAATGACCAAGGTCTTACTAAAAATCAGGACAGGGCAGCCAAAAGTGATTCTAATAGCCCCGGACTGGCCAAGGCAGCACTGGTACCCACTGTTACGGAGCCTGTCGCACACGAAACCGTGGCCTCTACCACAATGGTCACTCCTTCTGACTCAGCACAATTACAAAACTCTGCACTCCAGCCTGAAAACCCTGCAGCTGACAGCCTGGAGAATACCTTGACTCCTCACCAGGAAAAGCTATCCAAGAGAGTGAAGGATATCATCATGGAAGCTCGCAGACCTTCCACGAGAAAGGCATATTCTGCAAAATGGAAAAGATTCCACACTTGGAGCACCGAAAAGGGCCTAGATGCCACAGTGATGAGCATGGCACATATCCTGGAATACTTGGCAGAAATGCTCCACAATGGCCTTTCTTACTCTTCCATAAAAATTCATGCTTCAGCAATTTCAGCAGAATACAATACTGATCCACCTGTCTTCTCTCATCCTCCCCTAAGGCAGTTTCTAAGAGGAATTAAAAACATCAATCCTCCAAGAAAACCACCAGTGCCTACATGGGACCTTAACTTCATGTTGGAAAAGTTGACTCTACCTCCCTTTGAACCAGCAGCATCTTCAGAGTTACAGTTCCTGTCTTGGAAGACTGCCTTCCTTCTGGCCATAACCTCAGCAAGAAGAGTATCTGAATTGCAGGCACTCATGTCAGTACAACCATTTCTTATTTTTCATCAGGACAGTGTCTCCTTGAGAACCAATCCTTCATTCATGCCAAAGGTGGTATCCAGGGTCTCATTGAACCAAGCTATTCACCTGCCTACCTTCTTTCCAAATCCGCAAAACAAGGGAGAGAAACTTCTGCATACCCTGGACATTCACAGACAGTTACGCTACTACTTGGACAGAACTAAGACTTTCAGAAAAACTGACCAGCTGTTGGTAGCATATGCTGCTGGCATTCAAGGCAAAGCAATTTCCAAACAGACAATTTCAAAATGGATAGGAAATTGCATTCGATTCTGCTACTCTTATCAGGGAAAAACTGTGCCAGCTAACATCAGGCCTCATTCCACCAGAGCCACAGCCACCTCCACAGCCTTTTTAAGAGGGGTGGCTACCAAGGACATTTTAGAAGCTGCTACATGGAGCTCCGTGCATACATTTTCCAAGCATTACAATTTGCCCTTATATTCCAGATCCAGAGCAGGCTTTGCTACAGCAGTCCTGCAGGGCATTTTAGCTACACCATCATTTTCTTAGATCCTACCACCCCCAGCTTGGCTATGGTATTCTACCCATATGTAAGGACTGTAGATGCATCCTTGAAGGACATAGTACAGTTTTGTACCTACCATAAATGTAGATGTCCGATAGGTATGCATCTGCAGTCAGGTTTTCCCTCCCTCCTTCCCCTCTGTGATATTTCTTGGGTGCTTATCCCTCTTATAGCTAGCTGGGGATATCTATTATGGTGCATTTGTTTTATATTACTGTGCATGTTTGGAATATTTTGCATTTCTCCAAATTTAGCCTTCCTTAGAGGGCACCTGGCATCTGGGGCAAGAAAAACTGAGGAAGATGGCGTCGGCTGACTCTTTTATACCCCAGGCGCTCTGACGTCGGGGAAAGGGCGACATCAGCCGACGCCGGACCCAGACTTTGGAATCCGGCCGACCGAAGGGCTGCCTGAGGCAGGACAACCCATATGTAAGGACTGCAGTTGCATACCTATCGGACATCTACATTTATGGTAGGTACAAAACTGTACTTTTCAAGACCTTCCATTAAATGCACATGTTCCTGTGAGATATATAATCTATCTAGCCTAGCCCAGTTTTTGTATCTCTGTGAGTAATATGTAAATTCACTCTGAATGCCTAGTACTGAATTCACATCTTCCATGCCAAATATTTTCATAAATTTCTTCAAAAATCTACCCTCCCTTGTTATATTTTCCCTTCTATGCCCCCCAGACACATCTTCACTGTTGCAAACCAAATTCCAGTCTCTACCCATAAGTAATATTCCGTGTAAAGTCCCATTTTATGTTTGATCTTGGGTACAAACATATGAGGCATACTTATTACTTTTTCAGATGAAACACACCTCTGCTTTTTCAATATCTTGACATTTACAGTTTTTGCTAAGAAGCTATGTGGTGCCATTTACTTTTGCTTAAAGTAAACCAGACCTCTAAATATTGTAGTAGTGATTTACAAATGTTTCATGTGTTTTGCATTTTTTGGTATGAGCTGATAATGACCAATTATTGTGGTCAGGCTTTGATTCCCTCAGTCTCTATTTGTTTACTGAGTGACTGAGCAAGTCAGTTAACCAGATATTTCTCCTTTGCTGAGTCTGAAGAAGGTCCCTATTAATCAATGCTGTACCCCCAGTTAACAAATACAAGATATAAAAATAAAACAGTGTGTCTTTTTCAGTGTTTGATTTGGGTAGCACATTGATTTTTACAGAGTAGTGTAGATTGTGTTAGTGTTATTAACAAAGTTGTTCTCTTACTTTAAGGATCCATGTTTCCACATCATGGTACGTTTGAGGTGGTAAAGAATACAGACATTGATCTAGATAAGAAGGTTCCAGAAGATTATTGCCCTTTAGATGTCACAATTCCTAGTGATCTTGAAGGATCAGCTTACATAAAGGTAAGTAGCAGTTTTCATAGCTACAATCTATTGTAAAAAAATTATTTTAGGGTAATTCAAAAGTGACTTAAGAAAATACTGTTTTACAGAACGTTGTGAGACATTGGAATATCTGGTAAGAGGCAGTGGTAGTGTTAAATTAATTGCAGGAGTCAAGTATTGCTAAGATGAAATGGTAGAAAGAATGGAAGAGAGACATGCAAGGTCCAACTGCAGCCTGCTGGACCTAGTTTGTTGACCACATAGCTGGAGTGCTCAGAGAGAGTTTTTTCAGTCATAACCCATGAATGAATTATAAATGTATAATAATAATAATAATAATAATAATAATAATAATAATAATAATGTATACATTAGATAATGCAGACAAATATGTTAATTTGTTAACCATTTAGGTGTCTAGATTATCACTGAATTTTAAGATATTGGCATCAATTCCCTCTTCCACTTTTGTACGTGGGGTCAGGGTGTCATGCTAACAGTGACCATCATCTAGAATCAATGTTGACACTTTCAGACATGACTGTTATTTATACAGTACAGGGAGTATAATAACTAAAAATTGTTGAAACGGTCGGTATCCAACAGCAAATGTAAATAAAGAATAGCAGTTAAAGATAAGAAAATATGTTCAAAGTTGCCTGAAGTGGGTTCCTGTGAACAACCAAGTGATGAAGCAAAGCATGCTAGTGTAAGAGCCATCTTAGTGATGCAAAGGTAGGGCATCTCTCTCTTCGACTCTGGTGACCAGAATTTGTGAATGGACTCATGTTGTCAGCAGGGCTGGCTTGGGGGAAATAGGATAAAGCGTCCATTGGCCAGCTGTCCTGTTCCCAGTTGGGGGTGAGAGAAGACCCAATATATGCAGGACATCTTGGGTCAACACTGATGTGGCAACAATATCCTTACATCATTACACTAGCCCTTTCCACAGCTAGAGGAACTGGCCAGCCACTGCACAAATTAATACTCCAAGGCTCTGTGCTCTTTACTCCCAGATTTCTCGCTTCATGAGCATAACAGTTGGTATCATTGATGTCATTTTCCTGAGGAGTTGAATGGTTCACTTGGAAAATGGTCACATCTGGGATACCTGGCAATGAGATTACTGAGCATGGAAGCCAATGGGAACAACTTGAGGCTGCATAGGGTCAGGAGAGAGTCGGGGGAGATAGTTAAAGGGGAAAAATGTTAGTGTAAGAATGAGTTGGAGAATGTTGAGCTAAGATTTTGGTTTGTGACTGCACCATTACACTTCCGTTTAGTACTCTCTTTGAGGACATGTTTGACAGCAGTTGTGAAATCAGATACGGATGCTAGTGATCACATTACAGAGATACTGTGCCATGGCTTAAAAACGCCTTTATCTTTCTGGATCAGAATGTTTGTTTGCAGTGTGAGAAAATTTTGTAGTTCTGGAGCATTTCAGAAATCTGGTGTAGGAGGAAAACCCAAGAGAGCATGCAGGTGGGCAGGGTGATGGTCTGTATGGAACATTTTGAAAGTACGGAAAGCCTTCACATTATCTAGATGGCTCAATGTGCATATTATTCTTTTGCAGATTTGCTGTATTTAACGCACTTCCCCCTCCCCCAGCTAGTAATTAATTCTGTAAACTCTAGACACAAAAACTTGCATTAGAGTTTAGCTTCTCAAAATTGTTTTGTGTGTAAACTTCTGAAAGTCTTTACAGCCATATGAATGTTGGGATTTAGATGTCATCCTCAACAGTTTTCTTTTCCTGTCTTCTCTCGTACGATCATCTCCTGAATGTCCTTAGGTAAACATCTACTGTGATGTTCTCTTTTCCATTCAGGTTCAACCTGTGGGTTATCGGATCCAACTCGAATCTGAAACTAGCCATTTCCAAAAGACTTCAGCTCACTGAGCTCTGCCTCCTTTATCCACAATGCCTTATTCTGACCGACTAACCTCAGATCTTGTATGCCATCTTAGAGGATAGCAGCCTGATATTGAGCTCCATTGGGTTGTATCCTTTTATTTGCTATTTAGCTTATAGCTGTACCTGTTTATCCTCTGTCCTTTGTTATTATTACCATAGTTTATATTTAGTATGATTTGTGGAATTTTTTTGTCTGGTTTAGATAGTGTAGTGGTAGGTAGGTTAGGAGTTTGTGTATTTTAGTATTAGCAAGCTTTTTCTGCCTTGTAGTGTTCTGTACTGTATTGAGATTTTTGTCCTTTTGTTAGCATGTGTTTGTAGTGTTGTTTGTTTAGTTAGGGTATGTTTTTATTCTTGTTCTACAGATATGGAGAAAGGCATTAAAAAGTGTCTCTCCCCTTAACGTCTAGACAGTCGGATCCAAAGATTCCAAGATCTTTGGCCCTTCTGACTGTCTCAATGCCACCGTCATATCCAACACCTCAGACCCATTCTCCCATGTTGCTGACTGTGGGAAAGGCTCCCTCCCCTGAGCGTGGCATTCCTAGCCCATTTTTATTGAGAGGGGATCCCTTGGGTATGGTTCAGTCACCTTTCTCCCCCTCTACTCCCTTAGAGTTCTCTCTGGAGTCCTCTTCATCTCAACCCTGTATCTGAGCTTCTCTGGTCTGGGCCTGATCTTTGGAGCATTTTATGAGCAAGTGGGCTTCAAAGCCTCCCCTCAGTAGTTTTCTCAGATTGGTCAGTCCAGTCAGTTAGGATTTTGAGACCTGCTGAGTTGGAGCAGCTAATGCGGTCCTTCCTGCAAGCCCAAATGCAGTTAGGTTTAATCCCTTTGACCTTGGATCCAAGACTTGGGTTTTTGGCTCCACTGATTGTGTTTCCTTCCTCTAGCCAGATGGCTCCAGGTTTTCTGGAGCCAGTTGCATCACTACCAGTGGGGGACGAATCTAACAACTTGTCCATTTCGGCTCGCAGCCCTGCCTTGACCTTCTCAACTTTGGCTTTCTTTGGAGCCAAAAGGACTTTGGTGCCAACCATTTAGGGGTGGAGTTGTTTGGTCGAGATCGATGCTTTGGGTCTCTAAAGAGTTTTTCCCTTTGAATGCTTCCACTGTCGCCAGCTCAGCTGCAGTTTCAGCTTTGGGGCAGGTGGGAACAGTGCTCGAGTTTATCACGTATTTGGAGTTTTTGGATCCCAGGGGTGCTGGCTTCGGGCAGCCAGCTTTAGCTTCTACCTTCAGTATTGTACAGGGGATGTTCTCCTACTTGGAGATGAGGTGTTAGCACCAACATACAATCCTCCCACCTTGTCGTCTGTGTCTTTGTCTACAGACTTGCATCAGCCTGCTGCAGGACAGCCTACTCTGACTAGTCTCCAGGCTACCTTTCATCCAGGGCTCCCAACTTCTTCCACCCCTCCATGGATTCCCCCAGATGGGAAAGTCTTGGTAAGAGGTGGTGCAAGAGGAAGCACCTGGATTCCCCTCTAGAATCCCTCAATGAGGGAACTGACCTCGAGGAAGGAGCAAGGTTCCCAAAATCCATGAGGATGCCTTTTTTTGGCCTTATAGAGCTGCTCTTCCATCATGTGGGTTGAACGGCCAAAGCCCTATCTCTGGAGAAGTTGGTGTTTCTGGAGGTTTGTGTAGGGGTGCTTATCCATATCTTGGGTGGTTTCCTGTCTGGATACACTCATTGATTTGGTGTCTTGGAGGGTAACTGGAATGAGCCGGATCCAGTGGATCCATTTCCCAAGAAGTCTTATAAAATTTGACCCCTCCCAAGGATCTTCAACATTTGAGTAAATGTCCCACTGTTGATGCTGTTCTGGTGGTGGCAGCCACCAAAAAGGACATTTCGGAAGAAAGTTAATTGGTCCACCCTCCTAAGGCATTGGACCTGTTGTGGAAATGCTCCTACACATCGGCCATGTTTGCTCTGAGAGTATTAAATTACCTTACCCACTTGACAAGACTTCAGCAAAACATTGTGTTTGAGGTGTCAAGAGTGGTTAAGGCACAACAGACTTCAGAGTATTAGAAGAATGTGGAGATGCAGTTGTCCACTTTGCAGTCTATTACTAACATGTCCATGCATATGCTTTCTAATTCAGCTGATGGTATGTCTCGGGCAGTGGGTGCCAGTACTGCCATGAATTGTCAAGCATGGATGAGAATCTAACTTTGCAGATTGCTTCAAGGCATCCTTTAATGCTTGTATGATAGCGGCTCACCCTTCAGGCCTAAAGTTAGACACCTTGACCAGGAGTGAGCAAGATGGAAAGATGCTGTCTGCCATCAAAGTACGTTTTGCTACACCCAACAGACCTTCTCCAAGGAATCAGAAGGGGAGAGGATGCCTTTTCAGGATGCTTCTGTGGAAAGTTCTCCCCGTGACAGGGGGTAACCAGAATGGGTGCCTCTTGCTGGAAGGACTTCCTAGAAAAAGATGAGCTGAAGGCCTGTCCAAAATCTCCGGATCACCGTCAGGGTTGGTGTCCGAGGGGTGAGATGGAACCGGCGCCTGAGGCCCAGCTGATTCGGTCTGGGAACCATACCCAGACCGAATCAGCTGGGCCTCAGGAGCCGGTTCCATCTCACCCCTCGGACACCAACCCTGACGGTGATCCAGAGATTTTGGACAGGCTTCAGCTCATCTTTTTCTAGGAAGTCCTTCCAGCATCCTTTAAGGGTTGCCTGACTAGCTCTGCAGGCAGTCAGGGGTCATGTGGCTCTGCACCCAGAAGCTTGGGAGGCTATCACCTCAGACACTTTGGGTTACGCGATTCCATTTTTATTTCCCTCAAAAGAGAGTACCAAACATCTTCCATACATGCCCATCCCATTGGACAAGATGCAGCTGAAAAGCTGTTAGAAAGTCAAGGCATCCAGAAGATCCCACCAGACTAATATGGAGTCAAGGTCTGTTTCAGATTCTCCTTGGTTCCAAAGAAGAACAAGTACTTCAGGCAAGTCTTGTGTTTGAGCAAGTTAAATCACTTTGTGAAACAGACAAGATGTTCATCATGTTATACTGCTGCAGTCATCACACTTGGGTTATCCTGCCGTCAGGCGGTCCTGCAGTCGGCCGAATCCCAAAGTCTTGGTCCAGTGTCTGTTGTCGTCGCTTCTTCCCTGACATCAGTGCGACAGGGCGATAAAAGAGGCAGCCGACGCCATTTTCTTCAGTCTTTCTTGCTGCGCGGTGCCCGAAGCAGAAGCAGTTCACAAGTGCCGGTCGAATCGAATTTCAGCCCAAAGTCTTCTCTAAAGCTAAGTACCCCGTTGGGGAAACTTTTCTTGCCTCAGACTGATGTCAGGTAAAGTTAATAATTGTATTTCTTGTGGGAAGCAAATACCTCATAAGGATTTTCATTCTTATTGTATTCCTTGCCTAGGCCCAGACCACGACGTCTCTGGTTGTCGGTTTTGTGCTAGGTTCAACAAACGTACAATCAAGCGTCGGGCAGATTTCACCCGACATTATTTTGGCAGAAAATTTAATTATAGCATGTCGTCGGAACAACCGACATCAGCAATGATTAAAAAACACAAGGATAAGGACAGGCAACCAAGGCCAAGACCAGATACAGTGGCCTCCCGCCAGTTCTCCGGTTTTCAGTGAGGCGCCTACGCAGCCCCTGACTACCGCTGATTTAGAAATTCTGACGACCTCCCAGACCGAATTAGCTGGGCCACAGGAGCCGGTTCCATCTCACCCCTCGGACACCAACCCTGACGGTGATCTGGAGATTTTGGACAGGCCTTCGGTTTCTGAAGGTGTCTTCAAACCGACAACTATCTCTATTAAGTCTTATGCTAAACTTAAAACCCCCTTAAAAGTTAGGAAACCGGGTCCACAGTTCCCCCCACAGGTCCCTATGCCTAAAAAACAGATGCTTAAGATGGCTGAAGATTTAATTACCTTTATCAGGGGTTCACAACCCCCTCCTGTCAAAAGGCCTAGACTGGAGGAAGATTATCCTTTCTCTGACCAAGCATCCATTTCCTCAGCTAACTCTGAGGACCAGGATTATTCCTTCCCTCCTTATGAAGACTCAGATGCTGAAGAGTCCATTCCCTCTGTCTCCCCCCTCTGAAGACTACTCTTTTGGGGAAACTTTACACACCATGAGGGAACACTTCCTCTGGGAAGGCCAAGATTACTCTGACTCTAAGAAAAGACTCCGTGAGTTCCTTCTTCTCCCACAGCATAGACCCCTTGCAATTCCTCCAGTTTTAGACATTTTGGATGATGTTTACACCGAATTGAGTCTAAACCCAGATTCCTTACCTCCTGCACCAGCTAAACCAGACGGATACTACCGAATTCCTGATTCTCATAAGTTTCTATATAAAAGCCCTGTTGCAGACCCCGAAACCATTTCCCAGGGTCCCAAAGGGGTTAAGGCCTCTACTGCTAAGAATCCACTACCTTCTGAAAGAGATTCCAGAGCATTAGAAAGATGGGGGAAGAAAGTGTATACGTCTGCCACTTTGGCCATGAGGGCCTTAAACTGCCAATTCCACATGCTAAAATACCAGCAGTACTTGATTACACAGTTAAAGCAGAAAATGATCCCTCAGACAGATCAACCTGATATCAAAGAGATGCAGGATTTGCTGCATGCAGCAGAACAGGTGGGAAAGCATACCTTACAGTGTGGTTTTGATTCATTGGAAGCCTCATGTAGAGCAGCTGTCACAGGATCTGTAATACATAGACATGCTTGGCTAAAAGAGCAAGCCTTACCAGAACATGTCAATGCAAAGTTATTGTATGCTCCATTGCAGAAAGATGTGTTATTTGGTGTCAAAGCAGAGGAAGTTTTAAAGAAAATGGAAGAAAAGGCAAAATCTATGCGGACAGTTAAAGATTTTTTTACAGGTACAACCTCCTCGTTTCAGCAGAAACTGGCCATCAAAAAACTGGTCCTTTCCTGCATCAGACAGACCCCAAAGGGGTAGGTACAAATGCCCAAGGGGCAGAGGCCAGCCACAAGGTTCTTTCAGGCCTAGACAATGGCATACAACAACTCAGAGAGGTGGAGACGAAAGATCTCAACCCTCCAGGAAACAAACACAATGACTTCCCTCTTCGCCTGCCAAGCAAAATTGCCCTGGCAGCACCTTTGGGAGGAAACCTGGCTCTATTTCCACAAAATTGGCGCATCATAACAGAGGACAAATGGGTTCTGGATATTATTACCCGAGGCTACAGATTTCATTTTCACACTTTACCACGGATGAGTGGCATGCCAAATCTGCCTCCAAACCAATGGGCAGAGGCACAAATGCAAATTTCAGCTCTCATGAATATGAAAGCAATTCAAAAGGTACCTACAGAGGAGCAAGGTCAAGGTTTTTACTCAAGACTATTTCTAGTGCCAAGAAAGGACAAAGCCTGGAGACCCATTTTAGACCTCTCAATTCTAAACACATACCTGGAGGTACCCAAATTCAAAATGCTCACACTACAGCAGCTTCTTCCCATGCTGGGCAAGGAGTCTTGGCTGGTAATGTTGGACCTCAAAGAGGCATACCTGCATGTCCCTATCAGACAAGATTGCAGAAGATACCTCAGATATTTGGCAGGTACAACCATTATCAATTCTCTGCATTGCCCTTTGGCTTATCTACAGTGCCCAGAGTATTTACGAAATGCCTGGCATCAGTAATTGCATACTGCAAACAACGAGGAATACAAATTTATCCATATCTGGACGACTGCCTGATCCAAGCGGACAGCAAGGCCATTCTGTTACAGCATCTGGCATTTGTAACAAAGCTGCTAAGTTGCCTAGGGTACACAGTAAACAAAAAGAAGTCAAAGCTAATACCCTCACAAGACATAATATTCCTGGTGCCAGCTTTAATACAACTGCCCAGATGGCTTATCTCACGCCAGACAAACAAAAACAACTGACTCAATACTTCAAAAAGATGGCAACTTGTACCCAGCTCACTGCAAGGAAACTCCTGCAGGCATTGGGGTTCATGGCATCTTGCATTCAACTAATTCCACATGCAAAGCTGCATATGAGGAAATTACAATGGTACCTGAAAAGTGTATGGACTCAACACAGGCACAGCCTCGAAACAAGTATACCTCTCATTCCCTGCCTTCAAAAAGAGTTCCTATGGTGGGCTCAAGCATGTCAAATAAACAAGGGTCTTCCTTTTGTCTTACCTCCAGCAAACCAAACTATGACAACAGATTCTTCAGACTACGCCTGGGGAGCACACATGGCAGGACAGTGCATACAGGGCAAATGGTCTGCAAAACAAATGCATCTACACATCAACCAAAAGTAGATGCTAGCTGTGCAAAATGCACTGACAGCCTTCAAGGACCTCTTGCATCCAGGACTACTAATAAGGACAGACAACACCACAGTTATGTGGTACATAAACAAACAGGGATGCCTTTTCAGGATGCTTCTGTGGAAAGTTCTCCCCATGACAGGGGGTAACCAGAATGGGTGCCTCTTGCATGGCAGACGTGGTTCACAGAATCAGGGCTTCAGCTCAGCTTTTTCTAGGAAGTCCTTCCAGCATCCTTTAAGGGTTGCCTGACTAGCTCTGCAGGCAGTCAGGGGTCATGTGGCTCTGCACCCAGAAGCTTGGGAGGCTATCACCTCAGACACTTTGGTGTGGGTTACGCGATTCCATTTTTATTTCCCTCAAAAAAGAATATGAAACATCTTCCATACATGCCATCCCATTGGACAAGATGCAGCTGAAAAGCTGTTAGAAAGTCAAGACATCCAGAAGATCCCACCAGACTAATACGGAGTCAAGGTCTGTTCCAGATTCTCCTTGGTTCCAAAGAAGAACAAGTACTTCAGGCAAGTCTTGTGTTAGAGCAAGTTAAATCACTTTGTGAAACAGACAAGTTCTGGGTGGTCATGGTGCAGTCCATTCTGCCTATCATGAGGACGGGCAGTTGTATGTGCTTAATTGATTTAAAGGACAGCTGCTATCATATAAAGATAGCATATAAATATAAAGATATCATATAAAGATAACGAGGTGGTGCAGGAGGTTTCTGCGCTTTTGGCTGGGAGCCAGTCGTTACCAAATCAGAGCGCTGCCCTTTGGTCTCACCACCACTTCCTGGGTGTTCATCAAGTGTATGCTAGTTGTGGCAGCTGGGCTCAAGCTGCAGGGGGTAAAGGTCTTCCCCTACCTTGACAGTTGGCTTCTCACTGCCTCCACAAGGGCATCACTAGTCAGGGCCAGGGACTCCTTACTCCACTTGTGCCTGTCCTTGGAAATCACCGTAAGCCATCAGAAGTACAGTCTTCAACCAATTTAGACATTGGAATTCATAGGCTGTCCGTTGAGCACAGTCTCTAAGATTGCAAAGCTTCCATGATTATCAAACGTTTAGGTCACATGGCCGGGTCAATCTGTTTAGCTCCACTGGAGAGGTAACAGATGAGGATTCTGCAGTGGACTGTAAAAAAGCAGTGGTCCTACTTGACTCATCATTTGGATTTTCCAGTAATGTTGACACACATTTGGTGGAGTCGTATTGAATGGTGGTTGGCATCTGTCATGGTATTGGCTGGGAGACCATTTGTTCTTTCCCCTCCACAGGGTATGGTCATGACAGATGCCTCTCTTCTTGGTGGGTGGATGATTTCAAAAGGAAGACAGTTCAGAGGACCTGATCAATGACATAGGCCTGTCTTTACTTCAGTGCCTTGGAGATGAAGGTGGTTCTCCTTGTGTTGTAGGCCTT
This sequence comes from Protopterus annectens, assembly GCF_019279795.1. Taxonomy (NCBI): domain Eukaryota; kingdom Metazoa; phylum Chordata; order Ceratodontiformes; family Protopteridae; genus Protopterus; species Protopterus annectens. Next base: position 170,526,551 of record NC_056735.1, on the reverse strand, counting down.
TCAGGACCTTCTCTCTAAGAGTGTGATCTTGGTACAAATGAACAGTGTCTGTTGTCTGGTATCTGAGCAAACTGGAAAGAACCTGATCATTCCCTCTTTGTTAGGAGGCCATGAGGGTCTGGCACTGGATGATTTCATCTTATGGTTTCGGGTAGAAATGCATATCCTGAGGAAGTCCATAATTTTAGCAGACAGTCTGAGCAGGAACATTCTTTTTCTTCCTCATGAGTGGTCCCTAAACTAGAGCGGGGTTGTTAGCATCATTCAGCGCTGGAGCACTCTGTGTTGCTATCTGTTTGTTTCCCCATCCAACACCATGTGCTGCAGTTGCTATATCTTTGTTCTACAGGGACACTCTTCTGTATGCTTTGCCCCTATGTTTGCTGTATGCGCAGCCTCTGACTTCAGAAGGCTGCCGATTGTGGAGCAGCTGTAATTCTCATTGTTCCATTCTGGCCCTGGCAGGTGTGGTTCCCCTTTCTTTGGGCTCTCCTCCCTGAGTTATCCCATTCAGGATCTGATTTCTCATCCGGTGAGTTTGGACCTGCCTGATCTTCAGACTCTCAAGTTAACTACGTGCTTCCTCCAATTCCCTTGACAGATAGAGATCCCGAGCTTTCAGACAGAGTGGTCTTCATTTTGTCCTCCTCTCAGAAACTTTGTACTCGCAAAGTCTGTGGTAGCAAGTGGAAATGTTTCACCCACTGGGCTTATTCTAAAGGTGTAGACCCCTTTTCATTTCTGTTAGAGATGATCCTTGATTTTCTGGATGACTTATTTCATTCAGAATCTAGTTATTCCACTGTTGAGGTGCAATTGGCAGCAATTTCTAACTTTCACATTGGCATTGATAATATGCCAGTAGTGGCTTTAAAGGTTTCATAGGCCTTCCTGAACGGCACTTTTTTATTGTGCTTTCCTGTCTGGGACCTAGTTCATCTGTGGGGAGGGTCTGCCTTTTATGCTTCAAGTTCTTGCTGGACCTCCTTTTAAACCATCAGTAAAGGTTTCCCTGAGACTTTGGTCTTGGAAGAGACTGTCCTTGCTCTTGCCAGGTGGGTGTCAGAACTGGCTGTGACGCCCCTGCACTGGCCCAGTATTCAAGGAACCTCAGTCCTCACCACTAACACCAATGAGGGATGTCCACATTGGGAGGATGACAAGTACACACACACATTAAAGTACAATTTCCCTTAAGAGGACATAGAGATTACAGTCAGTCTGGGGCTGGTTTTTCCCTCTTTCTGCAGATCCTCAATAAGATCCCCCACTAGCACAGCTGTAGAGTTAAGTCCTTAGCCAGGGTTCCAAGCCAAGACCTCCCAGCACTCTCTCTGTCCAACCAGTGCTTTGTATCCCTGCCCAAGTAGCTGACACACACACGCACACGCACGTGCAAGCACACACGCACACACACGCGCACACACGTGCGCGTGCACACACACACACACACACACACACACACACACACACACACACACACACACACACTTTGATTTATACACAGACACACACCTGGGGAAGGCTGGCACTACTTTACTAGCTATGCCACCTCCTGCCCACACCATAAGGTAGTTAGCACTGCCACCAGAACCTCTATTTATTAGCTGAAAAATAAGTGCCAGGAAACGTTGAAACTCAGTCCATGCAGTTTATTCCACGAATTGTTTAAAAACAAATAAAAAGCAAAAGCAAACAGCAACTTATGTAAACGCTCTTCCAACAACAGTTCAGTATGCGTTTTCGTCCTTCAACATAGGACTTCATCAGACAAATCTCAATAATTAATTACAACCATTAAATAGTAAATCAGTTTAATTTAATTATGTAAATTGTCCATAGACCTTTCTCTATTAATTCAAACTCTCCCCTATCAGTGTGCACAAGCTCATGAATATTAATGCCCATCTGGGAAAAGTGCAGGATTCCTTAAAATACATAGGTTATTTGCTCTCATTTAAAAACTGTCATCATGTTCATTTCTAAATATAAATATAAGTTTCAATTTTTTGTTCTTGACCACATCTTGCCAAATATTAGGGGTGGGTTATGGGAAGAAATCCTGGAAAGTAAGGAATTATGGTGGCAGATCTATTTAGATTCCAATTCTAAACCAGGAATGAATGATTTCTTAACCATAACACCCTTACTTAAAATAAGAGCTAACAAGCTCTAGTAAAAAAATTTTTTTAAAGGACACTAGAGGGCACCATTTCATTATATATACCAGTCTCTTAGCTTAATGAATGGATGATTAAAGTTTTTAAAAAAGAAGTTTTTTTATATAAAAAGTTTTAAACAAATAGTCTTTTAATGTATGTATAAATAATTATTTATTTATTTATCGAAATATTTATATTTATATATATACATATATGTATTTTATATTTAGAAATGAACATGATGACAGTTTTTAAATGAGAGCAAATAACCTATGTATTTTAAGGAATCCTGCACTTTTCCCAGATGGGCATTAATATTCATGAGCTTGTGCACACTGATAGGGGAGTTTGAATTAATAGAGAAAGGTCTATGGACAATTTACATAATTAAATTAAACTGATTTACTATTTAATGGTTGTAATTAATTATTGAGATTTGTCTGATGAAGTCCTATGTTGAAGGACGAAAACGCATACTGAACTGTTGTTGGAAGAGCGTTTATATAAGTTGCTGTTTGCTTTTGCTTTTTATTTGTTTTTAAACAATTCGTGGAATAAACTGCATGGACTGAGTTTCAACGTTTCCTGGCACTTATTTTTCAGTTTATTGGTTTCCAGAAGTGCTAGTGCCTTTTTTTCGTTGTCTATTTATTAGCTACCATAAGGTCCTTCCCAAAGGGTGACCAATTCTACTGTGTAATATTACTGTTATCCAAATGGTAAGTGTGACCAGAACTTTTAAGGCTATTTAGGAGTGGCCTGTATAGTATCACCAAATACATATGCAAGTACTCTAAGAGCCTAAATATCTAACAAACCAGCCACAATTAAAAGGTTTAAATTTATTTAATAATAAATAATAAAAGTACAAGACAATACTTAATAACCCAACACAGTGACAGCATAGTTCAGAATCACAGAAAATACTTTAAATCAAATTGCAGGACAGTCTCACATAACTACAGAAAACATCTAGACTAATCTTGCTATATTCCTATCTATCTCTAAGAGATATACTATGATCTAAGTCTTAGTTACAGATACAGGCAAATGCTAGTGCTGAATGGATGTTTGTGGGTCCAAGACAAGATACACAGACTCTCTCTCTCTCTGATATAGTTCTTAAGTTACTAACAAACATTTTTGTTGGGTTATCTCAGATTCACCTCAACAGGAATTAAAAATTTAACATGTGTCTGTGAAAAATACTTATCTCCCAGATGTACAGCTGCTAGGAAGCCACAGAGCAATACAAAAACACTGTACTTGTGAAACCTAGTAATTTTCTCTGTCTCAAGACAATAGAACCCCCCCCCCCAGCACTAGACATACTGTATTTTAGCTGAGATATACTAACTTTATAGCACTTCATAAAACTCTTAACACATACATTTGCATAGGCATGTAGTTTATATACATTTCTGCTCTTTTCCAGCAGGGTGCACTGTGGTTTCATTCTTGAAGCTCAGTACAGAACACACAGTTTTCTTACATATGTAAGGCAAGCATACAAATCATATTGCTAGTCACGAATGACATAGAATGTTTTACAGAATTCTAGCTGTCTGGGCTGGCAGCCTTCACAGTGGCTACAGAGAACATTTTAAGTCAGGCCATTCACTTACCATTGTTCTTCCCTGAGTTTTCTATCAAATGAGAATGTTTGCTTCATTGTCTTGATGTTCATAGGCAATTGAGATTTTATCCAGGTTGAACCAAGTCCTTCAAGAAGTCCAACTAGTTGTTTCTCTGTTTCTCTAAAGCCTGGCTGGGAAAACCAGTGTCTAAGCCTACTCTAAAGTGGCTATCAGATGGCATTTTTGTTTGCAATATGAATGGAAAGCATTTGTTTTGTAAACCACTGTCATTCTGCTAGAGCCATGGCTACTTCAACTGCTTTCCTCTCGAGCAGCTATAGATAACATTTGTGTGGTTATTAGTTTGGTGGGTCTTCATACCTTTGATTTGCATTACAAGTTGGATATTTACTCAAGGTCTAGAGCCTATTAATTTCCACTGTATTGCGGAATGTGCTCTCTGTGGCCTCACTAGGGTGTAACGTGGCCGGAGAATCTGCTCCACATGTTGAACCCAAATGAAAAAGATGACATTGGATATGAAAGATTTATGTACTTATGTTGATAGAGCCATGTTGTCTCTTTCCTTCTGGTTCAACCATCCACCTGCTCCCTTCTGTGTTTGTTCTGTCTATCCTTTGGTCAACCGAGTCATGAAAGCTGTTGTTTCACTTCTGTTTTGGGGCCCTTGGCCACAGATTTTTGGGGTAGGCAGTGAAACTGGCTTTTAGAGAGGGGCAAACTCGATATGAGGTTAGTTGGTGTGAATTGGGCATTATGGGTAGAGGGATCAAAGCCTGGCAAGCCAAAGTGTTTTGGAAATGTGGCCAGTCTCAGATCTGACTGTGATCCGAGAACCCACAGGTTGTAATGGACAGAAGGAGGCAACACAGATCTATTGTTATAAGTTCATAGCTTTCATTTTTAGGGACCATAGTACTATGAGCTGAGTAGTATTACACTCATGGCCTCCACTGATATATATATACACACACACACACACACACATATATATATATATATATATATATATATATATATATATATATTGTATATGTGTGTGTGTATATGTGTATGTGTGTATATATATATATATATATATATATATATATATGTGTGTGTTTTTTTATGTATCTGTGTGTGTATCTATATATGGGTCTACTTTAGAACAATGAAATTTCACTTACCTGAAACCCATATCAACAAGACGAAAAGACTGACAGCACCAACACACTGATGGCCCAGAGCACCGACTGTGCAGTCCAGGCAAGTACCCACTTGGCCATCCAGAACAAACATGGAAACAAAAGAAAACCAAACCCACCCATGTGGGGGGCTGTACCCCCCACACTCCTCTAACTAAATATACCAACTCTGAGGTCACACTACCATGGGGGTAAGGGGCAAAGTTCAACTGGATGGCCAAGTGGTTATTTATCTGTAGTGAAAAGCCAGTGTTCGGGACGCTGGTGTGTTGATGTCGGTCTTATTTTATTTTTGTTTGTTTACTGGGGTAGTCTTATTCGGTGGTTAACCCATTTTCAGAGGTGGCCAGGGGGAAAAGCCCCATGTTAGTAAGTCCATAGCATGATCAAATTGCGAACATATGAAATCACAATTATAATAAAAGAAACATAGGAAAATGCAGTCATATGTAAAATACTAAAATAAGTTGTAGATCCAAAGAGAAAAAAATTACATGTAGCACATAGTATAAAAGCAATACAAATGTAGGTAGATTCATCCAAAATCGTATCGGGTTTCAGTCAATATATTATATAAAATAATAAGCACATGTTAAGATGTTCAAAGCTAGATCCTGTGGTTAAAAGTAGCCAAGGATGTGTTTATAAGGTAGTATTTTATTATGCAGAAACAATAGTGAGCAAAACATGTTATTGGCTATAAGATTGTGTTAGTGTATAAAAGAAAAAAAATGATAATGGGAGTAAGTAGGAGAGATAGGTGGAAGGTGGCTTAGTAGTGTAGTATCTGTTTATTGGTTTAGTCTGGTTGAATTTAGAAGAAATTATGAATAGTGACATTATTCAGCCAGGATTAAGACAGGAGCAGACCGCAGACCCATGATTTGGATAGTTAGGTTGGACTCAAGCAGTGTTTTAACTTCTGGGGGATTAGCAGTGGTTAGTATTGATTTGGGGGGGGGGTCACGTTCCATGTCCTGGAGATACTATTGGAGTACGGAGAATCTCCATGGAAGCTGTTAGTCTGAGTTACTTGTAGCAGGAGCTTATCAGAAGACCTGAGTTGTCTTGTATTGGATTGAGTTTTAAGTAGGGTTTTGTAGAGCTGTACATTTTTCAGGTTGATATACTATCTTATGGGCTATTGTAAATTGGGTAAATGTAAGGAAATTCGGTAATTCCAGCCAGTTAAGTTGTTGTAATACAATACAGTGGTATGCTGTATGTGGGGAGTTGTTAGCAAATTAGGCAACTTTATTGTAGCATACTTCAAGTTTATTTAGTTTGGTTTTCTTTAGGTTAATGAAGATGGAGACAGTAAATGAGTCCTCCCAATAGATTGTCTGGTGAAATCAGTGTGATATGGTTTGGCCGTGTAGAGTTAGCCTAGTTTAATGTGAACTTTTTTAATGACAGTTGCTAGATGTTTATCAAATTTCAAATTATCAATTGTGATACCAAGTAGTTTGGGGTGTGAACTGGTTCAGTCTTGGTGTTATTTGATGAGTAGATTTGAAAAGGAGTCTGTTGGTCCGAGGGTTTATTGTTTGAGAATGTCATTAGATGTTCTTTGTGTTTCACTGTTGCAGTCATCACACTTGGGTTATCTGCCTGCAGGTAGCCCTCAGTCGGCTCGGATACCAGAGACTTAGTATTTCTGCATCGGTTGCTGTCGCTTCAGGACTGATGTCAGATCGTCAGGGGTATAAAAACAGGCAGACAATGCCGTTACATCAGTCTTTCTTGCCGAGGAGCCCGAAGCAGAAGCAGTTCTCACCAGTGCCGGTCGGCTGCTACCTGAGGTTTCGTTTCCGAATTGAATCGAACTGAAGTCTTCTAAAGCTAAGTACCCCATTGGGGATTCTTTTTTCTTGCTCTAACCAATGTCAGAAAAAGTTAACAATTGTCGCCAGTTCGCCGGTACTCAGTGAGGCGCTTTCGCAGCCCCTATTCGCAGGCCGCTACCAAGACTCATTCGGAGTCCGGAATGCTGCAAGACTCTTCTTTGACTACGGAACCAGCGGATGTCTCTACCTTGGATGGTTCCAGAGCTGCTGTGCAGGCACCGGCTTCTGAGGAAGTTCTTCGCACTACCGATATTTGACACAAACCGATGACTTCTTTTGCGTCTTCAGTTCTAAGGCCAAGAGTACGAGCTACGCCTATAAAAACGACGACCCAAACTCGGGCACCTGCTTCTTTGCCACTACATCAAATGCTTAAAATGGCAGAAAACCTGATTATACTGATTAGAGGAAGCCAGGCTTCTCTTGCTAAGCGAAAAAGAGATCTGTCCCCAGCAGCTTTAACAGACCAAGAGTCCGATGACTCTGAGGTTTCTAAATATGAAGACATGCCTTTATCTGCTTATGATGATTCAGATGCAGAGGAATCCATTCTCTCTGCTTCCCCTCCAGAGGATTTTTCTTTTGGTGAAATCCTACATACTTTGAGAGCATTTCCACTGGGAATGCCAAGACTATCCTCAGTCCAAAAAGAGGTTCAGAGAATTTTTAGATTTGCCACAACATAGACCTTTAGCAATACCTCCAATTCTGGATGTTGTGGATGATGTCTTTATGGAATCCAGTCTAACTCCTGATACTTTACCACCTGCTCCAAGGAAACCAGACAGGTAATACAAGAGTCCCTGACTCTCACAAGTTTCTTTTCAAAAATCCTACTGCTGACCCAGAGGTCATTTCCCAGGGGCCTAAAGGTATAAAAGCAACTACAGCTAAGAAATCCCACCCATTTAGACAGGGATTCCCGAGCTTTAGACAGATGGGGTAAAAAAGTATACACCTCTGCAACTCTTGCCATTAGGGCATTGAATTGCCAGTTTCACATGCTGAAATACCAGCAACATATTATGGAACTTTATGAACCACTCAAACCAAAGCCAACATGAACCACAAAGACCAGAGACTATTACCTCCTTGGACTGGAACCCAAGTCCATTTATTTAGCATATCAAAACAGTAGAAAATAAATAGCAGCAAATAGTCTTTCTGTAAAGAAACAACAAACAGCAACGAAATAACCTCTTAGCTCCTCGGCTTAAACAGCCTTTACAGAGTAATTGATGCTTGAAAGAACACATCTTTTATATAAAACACAAACATCAGTTATTCAGTTAATTGCATCCATATTAAAAAAATAATTAAATAAAAACTTTTATGGAATTACTATTATGGAACTAATCTACCTTTACAGACTGCGCAGAAAATAAAGAATTAAAAGAGCTTATGCATTCTGCAAGCCAAGTCAGCAAGCATACTTTGAAGCCCTAGAAGCATCTTGCAGGCAGCAGTCAGTGGTTCTATACTGAGAAGGCATGCTTGGGTAAAGGAGCAGACCTTGCCAGACCATGTCAAATCAAAATTACTAGACGCTCCTTTGAACAAGGACAATCTGTTTGGCACCAAAGCAGAAGAGGTTCTGAAAAAGATGGAAGAAAAAGCTAAATCTATGCAGACAGTCAAAGATTTTTCACAAGTGCAGCCTCCTAGATTCAGTAGGAATTGCCTCTCGAAGCATTGGTCCTTTCTAGCCTCCTCAAGTCCAACTCAGACTAGACCCAGGGGAAACAGACCCCCCAGATTACAGTCTCAGGGTATGCAGAGATCTAAGCAATAGAGTGCTTCCACTTCAAAAACAGGGAGTGCTAAGCCACCCCCCTTATGGAAAAAATTCACAATGACTTCTCAACTCCATTCTTCACCTCTGCCCAACTGCTCGTGCCCCTAGGAGGAAAAATTGCTCATCATGCAAAAAACTGGACCTCCATCACCAAAGACTGATGGGTCCTCAACATTGTATCCCATGGGTGCAAATTTTACTTCCACTTACTGCCAACCACAAAAGGGTTCCCAGACCTTCCTCTAAACCATTGGGTGGAAGCACAAAACCATGTTCAATCCCTGCTCTCCATTAGGGCAATTCAGCCTGTTCCTGCAGAACAGATAGGCCAAGGGTTCTATTCCAGACTTTTTCTGGTACCCAGGAAAGAGGGCACTTGGTGCCCAGTACTAGATCTTTCCATTTTAAACGCCTTCCTGATGGTACCAAAATTCAGAATGCTCACCCTTCAGCAGCATCTTCCTATGCTGTCCAAAGATGCCTGGTTAGCCACCCTAGACCTAAAAGAAGCCCATCTGCCCATCCCTATCAGGGACTTATGCAGGAAATACCTACGTTTCAGGGCAGGATCTATGCATTATCAGTTCTCTGCACTTCCCTTTGGCTTATCCACTGCTCTCAGAGTATTCACAAAATGCCTGGCTCCAGCCATTGCCTATTGCAGACAGAGAAAAATTCAAATTTGCCCATACTTGGATGATTGCCTGATTCAAGCAGACAGTCAGGAAATGCTGTTGCAGCACCTGACATTTGTAAAGAACCTTCTAACCTCCCCGGGGTACACTATCAACGAAAAGAAATCAAAACTAGTCTCCATTCAAATGATTGTATTCCTGGGAGCAAGCTTGGACACAGCATCCCGGATGGCATTCCTTACTCCAGAAAAACAAGCCTATCTGGCAGGCTACTTCACTCAAATGGCCACAAGAACCCAGCTATCCGCAAGGAAAATCCTGCAGGCACTAGGGTTCATGGCCTCTTTCATTCTGCTAATTCCATATGCCAGACTGCAAATGAGGAAACTTTAATGGTACTTAAAAAGTCTTTGGTGCCAACATTCTCAGGACCTGGAAACAGTCATACCTATCATACCTTGTCTAAGGACAGAGTTTCTTTGGTGGGAAGCAGCATGCAACCACAACAAGGGACTTCCCTCTACTCAACCCCACGCTGCCCAGACCCTAACCACAGATGCATCAGACTATGCCTGGGGGGGTCACACCTGGACGGCAAGTGCATTCAGGGTCACTGGAGCCCAAGTCAAATTCATCTGCACGTCAACCAAAAAGAGTTAGCTGTTAAGCATGCTCTGAGAGCTTTCAAATCCCTACTGTCACCTGGACCCCTGCTAATAAAAACAGACAACACCACAGTTATGTGGTACATCAACAAGCAGGGGGCGAACCCACACTGGAGGCTAGCCATGGCCCTATGGAACACGGCCTTGGACATGCATATTCATCTGCAAGCTCAATTCCTGCCAGGCAAACAAAACCCTCTGGCAGATGTCTTGAGCAGAAATCTCCTAGACCCACACGAGTGGCAATTAGACCCCAGCACTTTCAGCCTTCTAACCCAGAAATGAGGGACCTCGGAGGTGGACCTTTTTGCCTCCCCGTACAATCACCAGCTCAGCAAATTCTGCACCAGGAGACCTCACAGCAGGGCCTGGAAAATGGATGCCCTATCCTTTCAGTGGGTAAACTCATCTCAATCTATGCATTTCCTCCTCTGCCTCTTCTCACAAGAATACTACTCAAGATAAGGCAGGACAGACCAAGGGCAATCCTGATTGCCCTGGACTGGCCACGCCAACACTGGTACCCACTACTGCGCAGCCTGTCACCGGTGCCACCCTGGCACCTACCCCAGATCCCAACCCACCTCACTCAGCAGGAGGGACAGATCTTGCATCCGCAACTGCAAACTCTGAATCTTGCAACCTGACTTATTCCTTGAATTCTCCGTCAGTGTCCAGCCTAAGCAAGCAGGTGCTGGATGTCATTCTTGAAGCCAGAAGACCCAGTACAAGGAAATCCTATGCTGATAAGTGGAAAAGGTATTGTTCCTGGATTCAATCTAAAGGAGAGGACACAGCACTGTCCTCCTTACCTCTAATCCTGGTTTACCTAGCATATCCACTCCACAGAGGTCTAGCCTTCTCCTCCATTAAGATCCATGCCTCTGCCATCTTGGCTCATTACAACACTGAGTCACCTCTGTTCTTTCACCCTCTCATCAAACAGTTCCTGAGAGGGGCAAACAACTTAAGGCCACCAAGGAGAGACCCCGTCCCTGCTTGGGACCTTAACTTTGTACTGGAAAAGCTCACGCTACCCCCCCCCCTTGACCCTGCAGCGTCATTAGAGTTAAAATTCCTCTCTTGGAAAACAGCCTTGCTTCTGGCCATCACTCCAGCTAGGAAGAATGTCTGAGCTACAAGCACTTATGGCTGTGCAACCCTTCATTATTTTTTATGCTTACAGGGTCTCCCTCAGGACTAACCCTTCCTTTATGCCTAAAGTGATGTCCAGTGTGGCTCTCACCCAATCTATCCATTTGCCAACTTTTTTCCCTAATCTTCAGAATAAAGGGGAAAGGATTCTGCACTCCTTAGACGTGCACAGACAGCTCTGAATCTACCTTGCTAGGACTAAGCCTTTCAGGAAATTTGACTAGTTACTAGTTAGTTTTGCACCAGGGGCAGACGGCAAGGCCATTTCAAAACAAACAATTTCCAAATGGATAGCACACTGTATGCATTTCTGCTAGAAACACCATAGAAAACCAACCCCTCAGGGGGTCAGACCACATTCCACTAGGGCAATTTTTACCTCTACAGCATTCCTCAGAGGAGTCCCTACCAAGGACATTCTGGAAGCTGCTACCTGGAGTTCTGTTCTCACCTTCACCAAGCATTACCACCTGCCTATCTTTTCCAAACCCAGGGCTGGTTTTGCAGCAGTAGTCCTGCAGGGCATACTAGCCAACCCCAACTCTTCTTGACTGTCTCCACCCATTGTTCAACTTTGGGAATCAACCCAAGTGTGATGACTGCAACAGTGAAACATGAAGAACATAGTACAGTTGTGTACACTTACCATAAATGTAGATGTCTGAGTGTATTCACTATTGCAGTCCTGGTTTCCCACCCTCCAGGCCCCTTGTCTCTCTCTTTGTCCTCTCTATCACCCCTTACAGGGCTGTTGGTATTTACTTTTGTACTGGTGGTGTTTTTCCCACCATATCTTACCTCTCTCTTTGGGGGGCTCCTGACATTTGGAGCAAGAAAAACTGATGTAATGGTGTCGGCTGCCTGTTTTTATACCCCTGATGACCTGACGTCAGTCCTGAAGCAACAGCAACTGCCGCAGAAATACTTAGTCTCTGGTATTCGGGCCGATTGAGGGCTACCTGCAGTGTGATGACTGCAACAGTGAATACACTTAAATATCTACATTTATGGTAAGTGTACACAACTGTACTTTTTGTCTTATTGGGGTTCAGCATTAATTGTGAGCTGGCAAGCCAGGATTCTATAGCAGTGAAAGAGAGCTGTTTTTTTTTCATGAAGTGCAGACATGGAGAGAGATGCACATATAAGTGTGGAGTCATCCACTTATTTTCTGATTTTAGCTAGGTCAGTAGCAGAATGGAGCTTGTTAGTAAAAATGTTAAATAGGAGTGGGCCTAAGATTGATCCCTGTGGTACACCTAGTGTAACAGGTAATGTAGGAGAGAATTTGTTGTGCCATTTTACTGCATGTTGTCAATCTGATAAATAGTAATGGAACCATTGAAGGGCAGAGTGGCTTAGTTTAAGAGACAGGAGTTCTTGTAGAAGTTTTGGTGGGAGACTGTATTGAAGGCTTTGGACATGTCTAGGAATATTGAGCCAACTAGTTGACCATTCTTTCTAAGGTTGTTAATGATGCCTGTAAAGCTTAGTAGTGCCATGGTGGTGCTATGGTTGGATCGAAAGCCATGGTGGGTGTTAGGAAATTGTTTGAGAGTGCATGAGTCATGACTTGTGAATACACATGTATTTATGCATGTATGTATCTATATCTGTATACCTATATTTAATATACATGCACACACATATATATGTATGTGTATATGTGTGCATGTATGTATGTGTGTGTATATATATATATATATATATATATATATATATATATATATATATATATATATATATATATATACATACACACACACACACACACACACATATATGTACACACCGTTTTATATATATATATATATATATATATATATATATATCAAATGCCTGTGATGGTCTGGTGTTGATACATGACATATCAGATGCCTAGTACTATTCATATTGGTGGGAAGAGTTGTGTAGACCAACTGCTTTAGTCATCAGTTGTGATGTTCATTCTTGTCTAGATAGGGTAAGTGGCATGGCTAGCCAATCAGTGGTGTAAAAACTGGCTGTAGTTGATTTAGTCATGGCATGGCATCTAATTTCACCAGAAATGGGCATGGTTATTTGCTAGTGTTGAGGTGATTGGGGATCTGTTATGCTCCAAACTATGCCAGGGACCCATGCTGATACTGGGAAAGGGTGCCCCTCTTATCCAGTTAGTGCCCACCATAAAGCCTAGCATTCTTAGGTCAGTAAGCTACTGACCAGTCAGTGTTCATTTTCCCAGACTGTTACCTGGGATAACTCTGTTTTGAGTGAGATCTGGATGTAAAGTCAGTCAACCTGTCATAAATGAACTAAGGTTTGCTACACTGAATGTAAGCTCACTGATATGATGCAGCTTGGAAATGGCTGACCTGATGGTAATAAGGAGACTAAACATCTGTGGATCCAGTAGACAGGGAGAGAGGCCATGCAGCAAAGTCTCTTGGCTTTGGGAGTCTGTGTCTACTGCTTGGGGGAGGTCCAATTAGAAATGATGTGTGAATTGTGGTAAGAAAGAGAGTCTTACGAAGATGGTGAGATATATCAGCAGAATTAATGCCAGCATCATAGCAGTCGGATTCCAATGTAAAGGTAGAGCTCTACTCATAATGTCAGTCTATACCTCACAGCATGTTTGTCATGGCAAAGTGTGTTAATTCACATAATCTACATTTTTGCTGGATTGCCCTTGTTTCCTCTTGCCTTCTGTTTTTCAACATAATCTGTTCTTTTTGACCTTCTGTGCAATTGAAGCTACTTTGGTTTATGCTGTAATGTGTTTAATTTCTTTGCCTGTCCCACTGTTTCCAAGTCTAGCTTTCTCAACTGCACTGCCTTCACAGCCCAGGTTTCTGTACCATACAGTAGTACTGAATGCCCCACTGTTTTTTTGTACACCTTACATTGCAGCTTCTTTGACATTCTTCTGTCCTACCCTACCCTGATACAGTGTGCCAGTTGGCTGCAGCTCCTCTGATTTTACCTTTGACCTTCTCATTCATACTTTCCTTCTCCTCAACCACCTTTCCCAGATAGATGTGGTTGGTAAACTTTTCCACTACTTTCAGTTCTGTCTCAGTTTTCACATTCTTATAACCTCCCCTCCATTTCCTGCAATGACAGACTGTCTTGTCTGTACTCTGTTTCATGCACTGTGCCTTCAGTTTTGCATTAAATTCCCCTAACATTTTCTGAATTTCTTGATCACAGTCTGCCTGTAATGCCAAATCTGCATACAACAGCTTTGTTGATCTAGCCCTTCCGACCTGCTTGCTAATGTAGTCTGTCATCACTATGAACATCTGTGATTTAAGAGCTGAACCCTTATGCACACCCACTCCTGCTGGGAACCCCTTTCTAAGTCTGAACACTGTTCGTACTTCTGTCGTTGGAGCCCTGTATGTAGTGTACTAATTCTATCAATGTTTCAGGGACTTTAGACCATTGCAGGATTGCCCAAATCAGCTTTCTTGGGAACTTGTCATATACTTTTTCCAAGTCTTGGAATACTCAGTTAGACTCTTCCTTCGTCTCTAGCTTCTTCTCAGCTATCTGTGTGACTGCAAACATTGGGTTGGTTGTGCTGCGTTCTGATCTTAATCTGAACTGCTCAGCTCCCACCTTACTGTAGTTTATCAGCATTTACTTAGTTTGGCAGGGGTTTGATACCTCTGTACTGCTCACAGTTGTGAATATCTCCTTTGTTGTTGTACATTGGCATTAGAATGCTTATTCTCTAGTACTGTCTGGAGCCATTCTCCCGTAGCTCACCTAACATCTTGGATCATATTTGCCATGGCCTCATCTGAGCCTCTTGCTTTGCTTGATTTCATTTTCCTTAGCGCTTTTCTTAGTTCTTCTAGGATGTGCTCTTCTTCCTCTTTCGTCATCACCTGTGTCTGGAGTAGTAGAGCTTTTGTGGGGTTTTTCTTCATTCAAAAGCTATTAGAAGTGCTCCTTCTGTCTGCCTTTGATCTCTTGTGGACTGGTGAATAGGTTGTTGCTGGCATACCTTATGAACTGTGTGCGCTGACTTGACTCTCTCTCTCTGTCTTTGGCTTGCATCCTGATAAGAGGTTCTTCATTCTGTCTACTAAACCACTTTCCAGAAGCTGATGGAGTGCCCCTGATGCAGTGCTATTTGCTTTCGTAACAGCTGTCAACCTGTTTCGTAGCCAACCAGTATTCCTTTTTATCCTGGTAACTTTTCTGTTTCCCACTTTTTCCCGCGTGCTTTTCTATTGATAATTTCCTGGACACCTGCATTCCCCAATCAACCTTCCTTATGTACCTTGTTTCAGTGCCTGGCTCAGCTGCATATCTGTTCCGTAGTCCTCACACATGTTTTGAGACAGTGCCATTTTTCTTCAGCTCCACTTATTTCCTGTTCTTCCTGAGTTGCTAGAGCCCTGAGTAGTTTTCACCTAATCTCTGTTGACCTTAAAACCCTCTCTGACCATACCTCTCAACTGTACCAAATTCATCGGCAATTACCGGTTTTGAGGTGCAAATAATGGGGTGCCACGAGTTCACAAGTGGCCCCCTTAATTCCCTGGCTTTTTTTAAAATTTTTTTCGGCTTTTTTTTTTGCCGACATCATGTGCAGAGGCGTGCGCGATGACGTCAGATTCGTAACCAGCCTGCCAGTCTGTTGGAATTCAGCTGAGGGCTGAGTCAGAGACTCAGACTGTGTTTGTTTATATTTGTATGACTTGCACGTGTGTTGCAGTTCACACACACTGAGTCACATCTCTTGTCTCGCATGCTGCAGCACTAAACAGCAGCTCTCAATAACGAGTCATTTTCAGTTCTGATAAAAAAATTGATTTATTTCTTTTCAAGGCAATTGAGTGCTGTTCTTCACATATGAAATCATTAACTATTTAACAGTTTTTGCCGTTGCCATTGGAACAATCTTCCTGACTTACCTAGGGAAACCTGCTTATGTACTCACTCAGAGATAGCTCAGAGAAAAGGAAATTTTCCAGTTAATGGTATCTCAGACGTAGAACATGTAAGTTTGTTCGTTCATTTGACCATTCAGTCACCGTATTTCAGGACTTGCTCTAGCAGGTCTCGACATTTCAAATGTTTTTTTTTTTTTTTTTTGTTTTAAATTAAAATAATCCAGGCAGCCTCCAGCTGAGCTAATATTTTGGTTTTTGCAGGCTGGCAGGCAGGAAGCATTGAAGAAACTCTGTCCCCAAGCAGCAGTGCAGTTTCATTGGACCCGGGCTGGAGCTGTGAGGGGGTAAAAAAAAAACTCAGATCTGAACATCAAGGTCAGTGTTAACTTAATTCAGCAGAATAAAGGGGGTTAATGTCAGAATAGAAAAAATTGGATTACACACGTGGCTTAAACAGAGCTGTTAAAAAAGTGAGGCTCAATTTTGAAATGTTCAGATATTTTAGGTTCTTTTAGCTTACTGCACTTTAAATTGCTACTTCAGGTAAATATGTTATCTTATTTGGACTCCCGCCTCCTCAGTGTATAATACTAGAAACAGAAACTTGTACTTTCATGTTAAATAAAAATGGAAGATACTGTCTAGGACTCTTTTAAACAAAGAGAGACAATCACTATTACCTAGTTTTACTTTCTGCCATGCTTTTGAAGTGTGCACATGTGCATTGCATTCGTGGAAAAATTATGCGACTACTGTTTGGACCTATAAATCAAAGACAGAAAATCAAGTATATTTTTAACAACTGATAGTGACAGTTCCAGATTAGCTGTTAGAATTCTTTTGTATACCTTCTGTCTGCTTTAATCAATTTATTTGATATGTTCTTCTGTAAATGTAAAACTGACTATATTTAATTTTACAAGGTTTATTGATTCATTTTATGGGTGCCGTGCATTCCATGAAATGTTGTGTATGCAAAAACATGAATCACTGAATATTTCATCAATTCATAGTTTGTCAAGTATATGGTGCTGGTCTTAGTGTGAAATAATGGATGAGGGAGTTTTCCCTTTTCCCCATTATTGTGCGAATGCATTTGATTGAGTTGCCAATGTGTCATGCGGTTCTTACCAATGATTAAGTGTTTTTTAAAAGTGACTAATTCAGTCCAATAAAAAGTATCTTAAGATTTCTGTAATGAAATAAAAATGCTTAAGGTTTTAGTATTAAAAAGTCATATTTTATTTCAAGTCACAAGACTTCTCTTAATTTCCTCTCCTGGTACTGCGGCATTGGAGTATTGTTTTTGGTAACTTTTTTAACATTTATGGTCTTTTATAAAATGTATTGAATCTGCATAGTGCTATTGGTTGCATCTCTGCCTCTGAATCTGAAAGTTGTAGGTTCTATTGCCAGATGGAGGCTGACATCATACTGGAAAGGGAAGAGTACTTCTAAAATCTGTCACAGTGATTTGATATGTAAGAAATAATTTTTTATACTGTAAAATAGTGTAATTTATTGATATATATATATATATATATATATATATATATATATATATATATATATATATATTTAGCCTAATGGTATGAAATAGTTTTAGTTTTTAAGATCTTTTTTAACCTATTTAAATGTACACAAGATAGCAGTATTTAAGGTTAAAATAGGAATCTATTTATTCATATATGCAAACATACATTGCTTTATAAAAAGTTTTTACTAATTCTTTGGAATTTGTTGCTATTTTATTGCTGCAACATTTGTAAGAATAATCGATGTGGGTTTAACATAGAGTTAACCCAGAGAGAAGGTTTTCATTTATTAATAATGAGTGAGGCATAGCCCCCTTTTCATTGGCTGGCAGAGCCTTGATTAAGTAAAGCAATGTATTTAAATGCTTAAAACATGGATGAATTATTTTGCCTAAAGAAGTCTCACCACTGGTGGGGTGAAAAGCGCTTTATTCTACTGTGTTAATTATTTTACCGTATTTTGCAGTGTTTAATTTCAATAAAGGACGTATTTATTCAACCTTGGAGTTATCTCACATCCTTCTGGAGGCATACTGGTTGGAATTGTTGTTTTATTTTTCCTGGTTTGTATCATACACTATCACAAGCATCAAACACTTACATAAGAAAGGTTGAAATAAAATGGGTGGTCATCATTCTTTGAAACAAAAGAAGAGATTCTTTGTGGGAGAGTGTGAATTGTTTAGACCAAAAGAGTGCGCTGCTCGGGATGGTGGGGTGTATTCTTTGTAACGTGTTAAAACTAAGAGATCTCTTCAACTAATTCTGCTGTCATTGCTGGCCTGCTGAGGGTACAGATGAAAGTAAATGAACACAAAAGATTATTAAAAAAGACTAGTGGGTTTCTCAGTCTTCTAGGCAACAAGCTATAACCATAAAATTAGGGCATGCAGTACAAGCTGTGTGCGAATGAGGGTATGCCATGCTGTGTGCGAAAGATGGTATGCTTAGCATTTGCTACCTCATATTCATTCATTTTATTGTCATTTTTATATACTCTGTATGCGAGTCACCTTGAGATTAGAAAACTACTAAATCAATATATTTCTTTGCTTGTTTCAGCATGTTGTAGTCTTCATGGCAAAAGAAAATATTAAAACATTTTTTAGGATTTAAGAGCTAGTTGAGCATCTTTGTCTTTAGTTCTAAGTTCTATGAAATCTAGAACTTCCCAAACTAAATAATTATGCCAAGCTTTAAGGGACTTTCTTGGTCATAGCCGGTCATCATCATCATTCATCAGTCATGAAAAAATATATTTCTACTTCTTCTTCCCCCGACTCCTCCACCTCCAGCAGGTAAAATAAAAATAAAGACATGAAAATTAATTGTTTTGACTTTGAGTGATTGAGTCATCATTATATAGACTCATCTTATACTGTGACTGCCTTTAAACTATGTGTAGGACTAGGGTGGCAGAAGAAAGGATAATAGAAAATATGACTTCTGGTTCTGAGAACATTAAGATGAAGTGTAGAGAATGAGCAGCTGTTCACAAAATTTACTTGTTGGCCAGGAAGTTCTAGATTTGGAATTGTGCTGTGTGTGCATGTGTAGAAAACCTTTCTTCCTGCAGTATTCTAATGTTTTAAGGTGAATAACATGAATTCTAGTTGCCTTACAGATGTTTGAGGTCAGAGTTTTCAGGATTATTGCTTTGCTGAATAACTTGAATGTGTCCCCACATCCTAGCCCAATTTTAGTTGGATTTAATAAATTTTTGTTATATTTCTTCATGAATACTGAACAGTGTTCAGTTCTGCTTGCTTTTTGTTGTCCTCCTTTTTGTTTCCTTCAGTTTTCCTTAAGACTAGCATCTTTTATTTGTCTTAATATAGCTTTATTGTGGTATTATACCACTGTACTGTCATGTCTGTGTGCTAAAACTTTAATGAGGTTTTTCCCCATTTTTCATAGTCTGTTGTCTTGAAGTGCAAAATCATAACGTTTGGTTGGGGCAATTCTATAGGTGAACTTATGGTAAGCCACAGTCTTTGAAGGTCAGTTGATTATGTGCCGTTTTCCCGACTTTTGTAGGGTAGATTTGAAAAGAATTTCTCCATAAGCATTAATAGGTAAGTTCCTGACCTGTGATAAACTGCAGACATGAGAAATTATCACAGCTGCCAGACTTGTTCAGTTTCTTGAGGAGATTAAATGGACCTAAGCTGGTTCATGTTTAAGCATGTTGTATTATTTTTAAATGGGTGTTAAAATTGGCCTACTTAAGTGTGTAGAGGAAGGGTATACATATTAAACATTTATTTTAGTGTAAAGTAGTAATGCTGACATATTTTTTCCTGTTAAGTTATTTAAATAGAAAATGATCTAGACAAGTCATGCTTCAACCATTCAGTCCCTGCTTGATTTTTTTCTTTTTTTGTAATGTAAGGAGTGGTGTAATTGCACACCATAACTTACTATTGTTAAGCCCTGGTCTCTAACTGGAGCAGTAACAATTGTCAGCAGCAGCCACAGCAGAAGGACAGTAGGAAACTGTTTAAATGAAATTCGTAACTGCCTTTAAAATTGTTTCCTCTTCCAGATGCTCTCCGTATGGCAGGCATTGGCAGCAGTAAATGTGTTACAGCTCCAGAAGCTGTAAAACAATGCTTCAAGAGGTAGATGGAACATGCTATTTTAAACTCAGAATATTGTATTTTAGTTTTGCACAAGTTCAAACTTTAATATAAATAAAACACTATTGTTCTTCTTATTTTGTGTTTCATGATCATATTTCGGTTGTCCTTCAGTTAGTGTTTAAAAGTTGGTATCCCACAATTCCGTTGGAGTGGGTGGGGCTGCATAATTATGTATGCAGATTTTATGTTAATCAGCATCTGATTTGTACCTGTTTTTCATGGGCCTTTGTCCAGATTTGTGATGTTTCCAGGTTGAGAGGTATGTCTCTGACCACTATATGCAGCCGTTTGTAGCAACTAATCGTTTATTCTGTCAATGAACAGTTTCACTCAGTATGACTTTGCACTCTCTGATTCTACCCCAACGCCCTTTCCTTACCATGAGAAGAAAATCTACCTTGGTTGTATGTTGGCCAGTCCTTGTATGTGATCTTGTGACTGTCTCTGTTACTGAGCCTTGCAGCTATTTACTGGAAAGAAGTCTAGAGGATGTCCTCTCCTTCTTTATTCCTGTTGCGCCACCCATGTGGACCCATGTAGTGCTCGTGTTGTATTCTGATATGAGCATTCAAGTCCCTCATCATCAATACCAATTCATGTTCATAGGTGTGTACTAGGCTATGGCCCTGGAGCCTATATAAGCCTAGCCCAAGAAGATTCCCTGGCATCATACCACCCACAGTTCCCAGTGCCCTTGTCAAGCAAGGCCACTGAATTGATCCCCGGGGTGAACTTCCTATTGCCCATCCACTCATCAAGATTTCTCTTAAAGAGGGCCAGTGAAGTGTTCTTCTTGACGTGAATGGGAAGTTTGTTCCAGAGCATGGGAAGTCTCTGGGTTAGGAACCTTTTGTTTATTGTGGTAATGAGGTTTAGGTCCCTGGAGCATGTGGCATGGAGGGATTGGGATTTCTTTAGGTGTAGCATATCTAGCAGCTCTGGGTCAGACATGGCTTTGTAGGTCAAGCAGAGATCACCTCTAAGTTGGCAATAAGAGACAGAGTTTAGCTGGAGTTTTTTGAGTCTGCCCATATAGGGCATGTGTCTAAGGCCTAAGATCCTCTTAGAGAGGTATTTTTGTGGTCTTTCCAGTTGTTCGTGTCTAGTGAGGTACATACCAAATAAGTCATTGTATTCTATAACAGGTCTAATGAGGGACGAGTAGAGATGGATTATGACCTCTTTCTTCCTGGATGAGAAACCTTTTGTAATGAGATGTGCCACATAGAAGACTTTCTGACTACAGTGGCAATGTAGTTATCAAAGGAGAGGTTGCTGTCAATCTGTGTCCCCAGGTCTCTTATCACACCTTCGGTGTTTAGTGGACTACCACCTATGTGGTAGTTGATGGGCACCACATTTTTCCCAAAGGGAATGACAGTGCACTTTTTGTCACTGAGCTTAAGGCCATGGTTCTGGCACCAGTTATTGGTGTCAGTGAGGCCTATTTGTAGAATGTCTGCATCAGTTGGAGAATCAGTAATGGCTCCCAGGTTGCAATCATCTGCAAACTTGGTCAGCAGAGTCCCTTTGTGTTGGCTTGAACTTCAGAGACATAGATGCTAAACAGGAGAGGACCTATGACCGGTCCCTGTGGGACACCATTTGTAACTGGTCAGTAGTCAGATTTGGAGTCTGCTACTTTCACAGTGTGGATTCTGTCAGTGAGCCAGTTGGCAACCCATCTTATGACATAGGGGGTTTTGCCTAGTTTTGTGAGTCTATCTATGATTCCTGAGTGAGGGATGGTGTCAAAGGCCTTGGCAAGATCTAGGTAGGCTGTGTGAACTACTTTGCCCTCATCCACAGCTCTGGTGAAAGACTCGAAGAAGTCTTATCAGGTTGAGCAGGCATGATCTACCTTTCACAAACCCAAACTGGGTGGGGTCCAGAGTTTGGCGATTCCCTTTGTCCTTATTTATAAGGTCCACGAAGATGCACTCCATAGCCTTACATATCAGACTTGTCAGGCTAATGAGGCGGTAGTTCCCAGGGTCTGTAGTCGCTCCCCCTTAGTGGAGTGGGATGGCTGTAGCAGTGCACCATTCGGTAAGAACAAAGCCTGGAATGAGCCTGTGATTGAACTGGGTTCTCAGGTGTGATGTCAGTTCACTTTGTAATTCATGTAGAACATAGCCAGGGATATTATCAGGTCCCATGGAAGCTGTATTCTTGGCTTTGGACAGTGTATTTTTTACCTGTGTAACCTTGATAATAGGGACTGGCCTTCCTCAGGTATTGTGATAGCTCCTTTAGGGGGTGAAAGCACTGAACCTGTTGGCCAGTATGTTGGCAATATCAGCTGGTTCTGTATATGTATTGCCATTGTGCTGCAACTCAGAGCAGAGCTGAGTATTGCCATGTAGATTCTTGACATAACTATAGATTGCCATGTGGTTGTCTTAGAATCTGCAGCAATTTTGTTTTCGTAGCTAGCTTTAGAGGATTTGATGATGGATCTCAGTTTTTTGCCGAGGCTAACAAGGGTGTTTTTCCAGTCTTGGGACTTCACCCTTTTCTGCAACAGTTTTTTTCCTTCTGTTGTACAGTTTGTTTATGGTGGGGAACCACCAGATTGGCTTCCTTTTATTGGAGGAGAGCATCTTGGTTCTGTTTGGTATGGCCCATTCCATGCACTTGTGTATGTGCTCATACAGTGCATTGGTGTATGATTCAGTCATGCACCTATTTTCAATTTGCATGTGTATTGTGAAGTTAGCCATCTCTGTTTTTAGAAGTCCAAAATTGACTTTGGAGAAGTTTTTTTACAGTGGTTTTCTTTAAGGGGTGTGAGGGTGGGATGTAGCTTGTGGTCAGATCTGACCAGGGAGGAGTTGATTACTGGTGTAGAGCAGTGGTCACCCATATAAGTAATGACCAGGTCAAGGATGGTTCTACCCCTGGTGGGGGTAAGAATGAGTTGGTCCAGGGCGTTGGAATTAATGAATTCCAGAAAATTTTGAGCAAGTGTGTTGGTACATGAGTAATTTCCCCAGTTAATGGAGTGGTAGTTAAAGTCTCTCCCTAATATTTTCCAGTGTGTTTAGGAATGTGGAGTGGGAGTCTTGGGACATGGTGGGGGATCTTTACCAGACTACAACCTGGATTGCAGTTTTACCCAGTGTTAGTTGCACCTGAAGTATCTCTGATGTGTTATGTTGGACTACTAGTCTGGAGGTGTGC
This sequence comes from Protopterus annectens, assembly GCF_019279795.1. Taxonomy (NCBI): domain Eukaryota; kingdom Metazoa; phylum Chordata; order Ceratodontiformes; family Protopteridae; genus Protopterus; species Protopterus annectens. The sequence goes on along the minus strand of NC_056735.1, from coordinate 170,503,261 downwards.
ATATCCTTTATGAATATGGAGACACCACCACCTTTAGTGCTTTGGCCCAGGTCTAGGGGCCGAAAGATGTGGTATGAATTATAGCCTGGCAGTGCTGGGGTGCTCTCCGGAGCCTTGAACCAGATCTTGGTCACTGCACAGATGTTGATGTTCTCCATTTTAAAGAGTGCTTTCAGTGAGTGCATTTTGAGAGTTAGACTTCTAGCTTTGAGGAGCATAACCCTCAGATTTTGTTTGCTTGTAGCTGTTATGGTGGTAATTTTGTCTTCAGGTCGTTGCCTAAAAAAGGCACTGTAGGGGTGGCAAGAGCCTTGGCCAGTATCCGGAACCACTGGGGTGACAGGTGCAGGCCATCTCTGGTGAAGCATCGAGGTCTGTTGATCATGTCATCCCAGGCAGACAGACACTGGATCCCCTTAGAGTGACACCAGAAACTTAGCCAGTTGTTGAAGTCAGTCATTTTCTGCTTGTACTGTGGTATCATTCTGAGTGATGGTAGGATGCTACTCAGAGCTAGGGTCATACCTGCCTGGGCTGCAAGATCCGAGAGCTCCTGTATGTCTCTTTTCATGTAGTCCAGGGAGGTACGTCTCAGGTCTTGCTTTATCTGTGGGGTCCTGCTGCTGCTGACTGTTTGTATTTTTTTTTCTTCACTATCCAACCCTGTTGCCATTGCTTTACACTGAAGTCTGATTGCCATTAGTTTGTAAGTAATTCTGATGACATCTCTCATGGTCTTCTGAAGACTCTCCCTCATCACAATTTCCATGCCATTTCTAGTCTGCCCTCCTTCTGAGTAGTGGACTCTGGATTTCTAGCCAAGTGGCTTTGCTGCACTGCCTTTCCTTCTTTTCTCCTGGATGCACAGGATATCTGGCCTCCCCCTAACCATCATGTCATACATTTGTAAGTTGCATCTGGTCAGTCAACCTATAATGAGTGTAGCAATCCTTGGTTCATGTTTGGCAGGTTGATTGGTTTTATGTCAGGCTTTTCACTCCGTAGAGCTATCCCAAGTAACCCAACCTGGGCAACAGGATACCAGTCGGCCAGTAGCTTATTGACCCTGGACTGCTCTATTTTTGGCAGGAATGCTGTTCAATAGAGTCACATAGACCCCTCCCACCATTAGTATTGGTGTAGGTCAGAGTAGCCTGTTTCCTTGACTTGCATATTACTCGGAAATACCCATGTCCAGTTTTAACAACATTAGTCAATATGTCCAAATCACCTAGTCAATTCTTTTACACCCTTGAGTGTCTAGCCCTGACACGGTGTACAGTCTTGTGATATTAGCTTTGCATTTTGGTTAAAACTTGCTGTCGTTTGCTTATAAGTTGACTGTCAGGCTGCTGATGTTTATTTGTCACAATCTTTTTTTGCCAGTTCTGTGGATTTTAGACTTAACTAGGTACCTCCCAGGTGGACAGTGCAGCCTATTAGCTATGCAGGATACAGAGTTCTGAGTTTGAAATTTAGAAAACGGGCATATAAAATATTGATCACTTGTTTTAATGGTTTAAACTCTTCTAAATACATTTTGGTGGTATTATATGCCTTCCAGATAGTGTAGTAACTGGAAACTCTTGATAAGATTGTTTGGAGCAGGACCTGATTTGATTAATTTTAGGATTCTGTTGATATGATGATTGTTTGCAAAAATTATACAGGTTCAGATGTTTGAAAGGAGATTGTGTAAATTGAGCTGTGGTCATTGAATAATTTCAAACTGCTGTCTCAGACAAAAAGGGCAGATTTAGTAGCAACAAGTGTTGCAGCAAATATTTGATTTTTTATATGTTTTTAAAAAAATCATTGTGAGGAGTTTGCTACATTTCCTTTAACATTTTGTCAGTATATCAAGTTACAGTTGTCTCTCCTCCATGGGCTAACAGAAGTTCTAATTTACAGATTATTTGGACCTTTTTGCTAAACTTTGATCAAGTCTTGAATTGAGGAAAACATATAAACATTCTGTAAAGGCTGCTTTCCATTGTGTGTATACTGACCCTTGAATTGCATTGACTCTATGGACTCTGTCTTTAGATGAGAGATAGGAAGTGGATGTTGACTTTTTTTTTTCTGGGGAAGATTTGCCGTTTCCTTGATATAGAGAAATTTCAGAAGCATAGACTATCTGCCTCATAAGTTAAGTATTAAAGTGTGATCATATTTAATTTCATTATTACTTGTTGCCCGCATTAGATCAGATTTTTGTGGTGCTCATTACCCACATGACCGTGCAGTAGAGGATACCATTGGCAGTTATAGATGCAAGCTCTTAGGTAATTTTCCCTTAGTCAACTGCTTGTGCTCCAGTGGAGTTTTCTCACTGTTGTGATTCACTTCCTGGTTAGGTACTCAGCTGAGCCTCTGAGGTTTCTCCTCAAGTCTTACCCATTAAGCCCCTCACAATTTACAACTTTTTCTTGTCCCTTAGCCATACCTGGTCCTTCTGGTCCCCTCCCTGTTACTGGCTGCAGTACTTCATTTGGCATCATGAATGGACAGTTGCCCACCATTTCTCCAGCCAACCTGATTGACATGGTCAGCTTGAGGCAATGTGGCAATTGCCTCTTGTACACTGACAACCATCTTCTCGGAATTCACACAAATTCATTATGTGAGAGATGCATCTGTATTAAGAATCTAGAATCTAGGCTGTATCACTTACAGATCAGTATAGTGGATATTAAGCAGGGTGTCAGCTCCCACCGGTCACCTCCTGCACCATCCACGTGTACAACACCTAAACCTACATATGCAAGAGGTTTTCACTAGAAGCCTGCCTAAAGATCAGAGACCTCCCAAACATAGCACACTTCACTTAATACATTCTCAGCAAATCATAGTACACATACAAACACATGCACCAGTGTCTCAACAAAAATGCCCCTACGGCAAAACACAAAATCAAATATTTTAGTTGTAGGTAACTCCATTGTGAAAAACACAGATGTTCCACTCACCAGGTTGGGTAAGGAAAAGGTCACAGGCAGCTGTCTGTCAGGTGCCAGGATCTGCCACATCACACATGCACTCTGGCCTCTCAACAACAGGCATTGTTATGACTGTGTCATAGTCCATGTTGGTGTGAATGACTTGAGACTTACCTCACTGGAATATATGAAGAGAGACATGGCTGAGCTCTCTGATTGTAGTGTATGGGTTGACCCCCAGCTGGGTGAGTATTTCAATTAATCCTGAGTGGGGGATTGTGTCAAAGGCCTTGGCCAAGCTTAGGTAGACCTTATGCACAGACTTGCCATCATCCAGGGCTTTTATGACGGTCTCTAAGAAGTCCACCAGGTTCAACAGGCAGGATCTCTCTTTCACAAACCAAATTGGGTTGTGTCAAGTGTTTGAAGAGAAAATACATACATTCAAAATAGGGGACTCCACCTCCACCAACAGACCTGTTACCAGTGGTGTTCCATAGGGATTGTTGCTGGTGCCCCTGTTGTTTGGAATCTACTTCTCAGAAGTACAGGCAAAAACAAAAGGTCTATGGCTGGCAAAGTTTGCTGTTGACTGCAAACTGGGAGCAGGCATTGAGTCTCCAGATGATGTCAACTTCTTATAAGAAGGACTTATGCAAACCAATGATTGATGCCAAAGTCATGGTCTTAAACTCAATATAAAAAATGCATTATCATCCTTTTTTTAAATTTCTCCAAGTCTTTTGGGTTTCTAATACCATGACAGGAATGGACCCCATTCCTAAGTCAAAGTATGATTAAAGTACATGAAATTAGTATTGTTTCAGTCTTTGATGTCAGCCAGTAGTGCTCATTGCAGCACTCGCAATGTGCCCAGTAATGACTCCTTCTACAGTTCATATGGAGTTACATGTTTTGGTAACATATCTAAATAAGACTGTAAATTCTTTTTTTATAAGACTCGTTGCTCCTACTACTATTGGGACTGTCTGGGTATCTTTCTTCCACGTTGCTCTTGTTTCTGCCTGCATATCCTGATATTTTATGACTTTGTCTCTCTCTGTACTCTTGTCTTCTTTTCTTGGACCACTATATCCGGTTTTCTAGCATCTATCTTTTGAACTGTTGGTAATGGATGATCCCAAGTGATGTAGACTTCTATGATGCTTTGTGGCTCATGTTTCCAGTATTTTTTGCAACTTCAGTACCATAATGTTTGCACAATCCGTAGTGCAACAGTCTTGCCACATTATTATGCCTTTCAGTATACAGCCTTCTGCCAGTGGTATGTCACAACCAGCAACGAGGTGTGCAACTGTTTCCAATTTGGTTTTACAAAACCTACATTTGTTTCTTCCACATGTTCAATGGAGTGTATAAACCAACATGTATCCAGCCCACTATTTTGGGCCTCCAATGTTAACCTTTCATCTCTTGGTTTGAATTCACCTCTCCTTAAGCATTCCTGCATTCATTCCTGATCAACATGAGGTTCTTCCAGAAGTTTTCTATACTTGTAACTATAGTTATGCTTTTTCCACATTTCTTGCCTGATCCTTCACTTTATATTCTTCTTTTGTTTTTTGGCACATTCAGTTGCTTCCTGATTTTTATCTACTTCTGGTTTGATTTGCATTCCTACTTGATGCCGATAAGCTTCTGCTAGATTAAGCAGCGAAGTCAGATTTATTCTCCTCATGTTTCAAAACTTTCACTAAGTTTGGGTCTTGTGAGGTCGGCAGATATATGTGGAATCCCACAATTGCAAATCTGTACATATAATCGATTTCAAGGAAACCCATCTATCCTTCGGAAAGGGGAATATATAATCTTGATATGCACTGATTTTATAAATCATTTGGTGAGCATGAAGCATCCTTCTTGTTTTCCTATCTAATCTATCCAAGACGTTTTGGGGCAAGTCATTCACTCCAAAACTGTAGGTTAGGACAGGAAGAGCAAATTGGTTTATAGCTTGGATTTTGTTCCTAGATGTCAGCACTGTTTTCAGGATTAATTTAAGTCTTCTGAAATATTCCTTACGAAGTTTTGTTTGCATTTGTTTCTGTTTTATTGTTGATCCTTCATCAATTCCCAAATATTTATACACTCCTTGCTGAAGTTTTTTTATATTGCATTCTTTTCCCAGCTGATGTTTTCCTGGCGTTGCAGTTTTCCTGTTTTAAAGGTTGCTTTTGCACATTTATCAAGACCAAATGACATTATTATATCATCTGAAAAGTTTTGACAAGATGCAGTTGTGCTTTCAGTTCCTCATCTGATGAGCTATACAGTTTTAAATCATCGACAAAGAGAAGGTGAGAAGTCTTTACACTTTGTTGTTTTCTAGGAGTCAGATTATAGCCATGTCCTAAGCTGTTGAGCAAACAGTTTAATGGATTAACGGCAAGGCAGAATAGTAACGGTGACAGAGAGTCACCCTGGAATATCCCCCTTTCAATTTTTATCCGTGGGAAAACAATTTGTCCTTTATCATAGCTTAATTGCAAAGTAGTCTGCCACTGTGTCATGGTCACTGTAATATAGTCGATTAGCGTGGCGTGTATCTTACAGATTTTTAAGCACTCTTTTATCCATGAATGAAGGATACTATCAAATGCTTTTTTGTAGTCAATCCATGCCATACTTGGATTCTTCCCATTTTTACAATTCACCACTATGGCTTTATTTAACAACAAATGATCCTTTGTTCCCTATGAGTTTCTTTATTGCCCTTTTGTTCAACTGCCATAATTGAGTTTTCTTCTAAGTGACTATAAACTCTGTCGGCATCAATTCCCATGTATAGTTTATACATCGTCGAAAGGCAAGTTATGGGTCTATAATTTTTAGGGTAGCTTGCAGGTTCACTCTTAAGTAGGAGCATTGTTTTTCCTGTTGTTAGCCAGGTTGGTGTCAGCTCTGGGTGCGCATGTAAATAATTCTTACTCATGGCTAAATCTTGTGGAAAGGTGTTAATACTTTTAACCAGAAGTTAGGTACTGCATCTGGCCTGGGGTTTTCCAATTAAAGGCTTTTCTTAACTTTGTTTCAATCTGACTCGCTGTTACTTCATCCCATTTCATATCCTGCACCTTTAAACTTCTTATTCTTTCTTTTACTTTTTCTGTCCATTTAGCATCTTTATGTTCCACAGGATCTTCATAGATATTTCTCCAAAGTGTATCTATTTCTTCTTTTTATGGCTTTCTTTCAATTCCTTTTACCTTATTTCCCAGTTCTCTAAAAAACCTTTTTGGGTCATCAATAAATTGCTTATTTTGCACTTTTCCTTTATGTTTATCTTCGTATCATCTAAGTTTTTCCACCTGTGCTGAAATTTTTAGTTTATTTGCGATAGTGCATGATAGATCCTGATCTGTTGTAATATTCCATATTGCTTTTATCACGTCTTTCTTAGTATTTTTGTTGGTCTATTCCCTTTTATATAGTCTTCTAACAGTGACACTTCTTGTCTTAATTGCTTTATAATTTTCTCTATTCGATATTTCCATAATGGTATTTGATTTCTCCTCTTCCTTTCCCTCAGTACCCTGTGTTCTTCTGGTGGAACTTTATCAGTTATTAATTTAGCTGAACAGTAATATATCCTATTTACTTCTGTTATATCTTATGGATCTCTGTGAATAGTCTTAATTACTGTGTTCATTTGTTTTGTCAGACTTCTGACTTTTTGGGTTTTATTAACCTTCTGCAGTCTATTTCTTTCATTGATCTTGATACATCTGGCCATGTGTATTAAATGAAGCAGTTCTTCTCTTAGCTCATTTTCTTCCAAACTGAGGGCACATCCCTTGTTTTCCATTTCCTGCGGGCATTCTATAGAAGGTTCTCTAGCATCTCCCCGTGACACAGTCTCCTCAATTTCATCCTGTGCCATCCATTGCTCTATCATATGGGAACTCACTGGTCTATCACTTCTCAACATTGACTACATCAGAGTTTCCACAGTTTCCTGTTCCTTCCCTTGCTGTCTAACTACAAGTGAACATTTCTACTGGTTTCCTGTGGAAGGCTCCAAATTATCTTCATATGGCACCTGACCAGTTGCTTCCTGTTCCACTGGTTTTCCCTTAATTTGGATATCCATTACTTTATCCTGTTGTGGTGCTTTTTGAATTAGATTTTCTACACTAAATCCTTCACTTTGCAAGTACTCCATAACCTCAGGTTTCTATTTCTTTAACTTCTCCATTACTAATCTCCTTTTCAACTTTTCCTCTTTGTCTTCTTATGTTTTGTATTGTAAAGTTTTCCATGTCCGGATTCCTTTGTCTGTATTTCTCTTCAAATATCTTTGGTGCTGCTCTTTTTGTGTTGATTAGTTTTGCTTTCTCCTTTGCATAAATATTACACCATATTAAATCTCCTTTTTTTCCCCATGTCCATATTTCTTCTTCAGATGTTTCCTGATCTCCTTGTTTCTCCCTGCTTTGGGGACTCACTCCATCCTGCTGTGATGTAACCTTTGTTAGATGTTCTCCATCAAATCCTTCACTTCGCAGGCACTCCATAATTTCAACTTCTATATTTTTAACTTCTGCTTTTACTGATCAACATTTCTACATTCCATCTTTGTAATATTATATTTTTTTATTGTGAAATTTTCCATATCCGGATGCCTTTGCCGATATTTCTCTTCAAATATCTTAGGGCTACTTTTTTGCATTGATTAATTTGGCTTTCTCCTTTGCATAAATATTGTACCATATCAAATCTCTCTTTCTTTCCCATGTCCATATTTCTTTTTTGTACTTTTCAAATATCTTTTGGTTTTGTTGTTTATATTTTCGCACTTCCTCAGATGCTTCTTTTTCCAAACAGATCAAGGTTTCGTGATCTATATGCTGTTTTTCAGAAATCTGTTGTATTAATGAACACAAATTATCATTTGAAGCTTCTTACAGTTTTTCTTGTGGAAGTATTTTTCTTTCCTCTAATTTCTCTCTTAATCATTTTGTATATATTGTGTCTGGAAATTCTGTTTTTTTTTACATAGTAGTAACAATACGTAATTTCTTTCTTATCCTCAATAGTCCACTTTATCATCTTTATGGCTTTTCTTTGGCCTATCAGTTTTTGTGATTTTTGTGGATTACTACTCCCTTTTACAATAGGGGGGTATCCTCCCCCTGGGCCAGGCCTGGCCCCACTGTAGTACTGTTTTCTTGTTTTGAGGATTCTGCACTGTCATCTTTTCCAGTTCTGGCACCAGTACACCTACCAGGATTGGGCACTTTTTTGTCCTGGGTCTTGTGCGCCCAGCTATCTTTTTTTTTGTTTTTAACTTATTTCTATCCATGATATATGTATATAAATACAGTCTATATGTCAGTGTCGCCTTGGTGAGGTTTTGTGAAAACGGGGTCCACCTCGTGAAGGTTCTCACCAAGACTTGAGGATGAATTCAGTTTCAGCACTACTACTCTCATTAGCATCCTCTTTGGCAAAGGCAATGTCCATGCAGATTACCATGTTAATAACACCACCCTAAGCTCTAAATCAGTGGTGAGAGATTTACGCACATAGGTTGACTGCAACCTTAGTTTTGATCACCATGTCTCCACAGCGGTAAGGAAGTCCTTCTAAATTGCTCACCTCATAAGCAAGGGCATAGCTTTCAGAACAAAAGAGGTTATAACCCCCTGTACTCTTTCTTCATCGGGTCAGTAATAGAGTACAATGCTCCCTTTGATGTATACCTAAACAGGCACCTGCAGCAACTGGAGAGACCTCAAAGATTCCTCAAAAATAAAATTCAGAGTATTCAGCACATACCTTATGTGGACAGACTGAAATCACTGTCACTGTACTTTGTATCATGTAGACTACTCAGAGGTGACCTATGCCTTGCATACAGAACAAACTCTGATCCTGCCTTAATAGAAATGCTGCACGTTCATAAGTCAGATGGTTCACATAATTCACTTGGTGTAGGGACCTTAACCTAGCATACAACATCAACAGGACTTGTTGGAGAGACAGGTATGTCTCCAAGAGGTTGCCTCTCCTCTGGATTAAACTTCCAGTGCAGGGGAAACAGAGTCCCTCAGTAACCCTTTTTAAGTGTAACTTGGGCGATTGGATGGGAAACTGCAAATTCACCCCAGGGGTTTCACCTGTGTCCCCTTTGGATAGGGGCATTTGGTGCTGATTTAGATCTACTTATAACATAGAACATATCTTTAGACCCTTAAGGGAACAAGGGTTGAACTTGACTAGGCTTGTAAGCATCCTAGGGCCCTTAGTCTAACAACCTCCTATGAACCTATGTGCCCGAGATGTTCATCGTGTTGCACTGCTGCAGTCATTACACTTGGGTTATCCTGCCGTCAGGCGGTCCCGCAGTTGGCCCGAGTTCCAAAGTCTTGGTCCGGCGTCAGTTGCTGTCGCTTCTTCCCTGACATCAGTGCGCCAGGGGTATATAAGATGCAGCCGACACCATTTTCTTCTGTCTTTCTTGCCGCGCGGTGCCTGAAGCAAAAGCAGTTCGCAAGTTCCGGTCGGCCGACTCCTGAGATTTTCATTCCGAATCTAGAACCAAAGTCTTCTACAAAGCTAAGTACCCCGTTGGGGAAACTTTTTCTTGCCTCAGACTGATGTCAGTAAAAGTTAATAATTGTATTTCTTGTGGGAAGGAAATACCTCATAAGGATTTCCATTCCTATTGTATCCCATGCCTAGGCCCAGAACACAATGTCACAGGTTGTCGGTTTTGTGCTAGGTTTAACAAGCGCACTATTAAAAGTCGGTTTGATTTTGCCCGACATTATTTTGGCAGAAAATTCAATTACACCATGCCGTCAGAACAACCGACGACCGGGTTACACAAAAAACGCAAAGACAAGGACAGGCATCCGAGGCCCAAAACTGATGACGAAGCCTCTTCTAGGCCAGTCGCCGGTTCTCTGGTTTTCAGCGAGGCGCCTTCCCAGCCCCTGACGACTGCTTCTTTGGAACCACAGGCTGACTCTGACTCCCACGTGGAGATGGCTGGGCCTTCAGATACACCAGACTTGCGGTCTACCGAGACTAACCCTTCAGAGGTCTCCGGAGTAGCTGAGTAACCCGCAACTTCAGAGAATGATTTCAGGCCTACTCAGTTAACCATTAAATCTTCTGCTAAATCTAAAACAAAGAAACAACTTCAGCATTCACCAGGACAGGCCTCCATGCCTAAGAAACAGATGCTCAAAATGGCCGAAGACTTAATTACTCTGATCAGGGGGTCCCACCCTCCTCCTGATAAAAGGCCTAGACAGGATGCAGACTATGACTTATCTCACCAGGTGTCCATCTCCTCAGATTCATCCTCAGACCAAGGATACTCTTTACCCCCTTATGAGGATTCTGATGCTGACGAATCAATTCCTTCAGCCTCTCCACCAGAGGACTACTCCTTTGGGGAAACCTTACATATCATGCGGGAGCATTTCCATTGGGAGGGCCAGGATTATTCAGAATCCAAGAAGAGGCTCAGAGATTTTCTTTTATTACCTCAACACAGACCCCTTGCTATTCCGCCAGTGTTTGATATTGTGGATAATGTGTATTCTGAATCCAGTTTAAATCCTAATTCTTTACCTCCTGCTCCAGTTAAGCCAGACAGATACCACAGAGTCCCTGACTCTCACAAATTCCTTTATAAAAGCCCTGTTGCTGACCCTGAAACTATTTCCCAGGGTCCCAAAGGGGTAAAGGCCTCTACAGCAAAAAATCTAGTCCCCTGACAGAGATTCCAGAGCATTAGACAGATGGGGGAAGAAAGTATATACATCTGCAACTTTAGGAATGAGGGCCTTAAATTGCCAGTTTCACATGCTTAGATATCAGCAATATTTGATGTCTCAGTTGAAACAAAAATGCTTCCAAATTCAGATCTTCCTAATTATAAGGAAATGCAGTATTTATTGCATGCAGCTGAACAAGTGGGAAAACATACTTTGCAATGTGGTTTTGATTCCTTAGAGGCCTCCTGTAGAGCAGCAGTTACAGGGTCTGTCATTAGAAGACATGCTTGGTTAAAAGAGCAGACTTTACCAGATTATGTTGTTGTTGTTGTGTCTTTCGGCTTTTCCCGGTTAGGGGTCGCCACAGCGGAACTCCGGTTCGCTAATGATTGGCAGTAGATTTTTACGTACTGGCTTGCCAGGCCTAACGCACAACCTTCAACGAAGGAACGCCCATTCACGCATGTCGCCACACAGAAGATGCTCTAACTGAGAATCGAACGGGCAACGTCTAACTGTGAGGCGATTATGTTAAAGCAAAATTATTGGATGCACCTTTGCAACAGGATGTTTTAGTTGGAGTTAAGGCAGAAGAGGTATTAAAGAAAATGGAGGATAAAGCAAAATCTATGCAAACGGTGAAGGATTTCTTACAGGTTCAGCCTCCTCGATTTAGCAGAAATTGGCCAACAAAGAATTGGTCCTTTCCAGTTTCAGACCGACCTCAAAGGGGCAGATACAGACTTCCAAGAGGCAGAGGTCAACCACAATGGGGTGCTTCAACCCAGAAAGAAGGGGAAGACAGGCCTCAGCCTTATAAAAAACAGCCCCAATGACTTCCCACTACAGCTGCCAAACATCTCTCTCTTGGCAGTCCCCTTGGGGGGAAAACTGGCACTTTTAAGTCACAATTGGCATATGATCACCAAAGGCAAATAGGTTCTCAATATTGTGTCTCAAGGTTACAGGTTCCACTTTCACACTCTGCCAAGGTTACAAGGAATGCCAAATCTGCCACCAAATCAATGGGCAGAGGCTCAAAGACAAATTACAGCACTCCTGGACATGAGAGCTATTCAAAAGGTACCAACACAGGAGCAAGGACAAGGATTTTCTCAAGACTCTTAGTGGTTCCCAGAAAGGACAAAGCCCGGAGGCCCATTCTGGATCTTTCTTCTCTAAATACTTACCTGGATGTTCCAAAATTCAAAATGTTAACACTACAGCAGCTTCTTCCCATGCTGAGCAAGAAAGCGTGGCTCGTAACTTTGGACCTCAAGGAGGCATACCTGCATGTCCCTGTCAGACAAAATTGCAGACGATACCTCAGATTCTTAGCAGGTTCAATGCATTACCAATTCTCTGCACTGCCCTTTGGCTTATCTACTGTGCCCAGGGTCTTTACAAAATGCCTGGCACCAGTAATTGCATTTTGCAGACAAAAAGGAATTCAAATTTACCCATACTTGGATAACTGCCTTATTCAAGCAGAGAGCAAATACATTCTTCTAAAGCATTTGACATTTGTACAAGACTGCTAATTTGCCTAGGGTACACAGTAAACTAGTGCCCTCAGAAGAGATAATATTCCAGGGTGCCAGCTTAAATACAACGGCCCAGATGGCTTATCTCACGCCAGACAAGCAAGGACAACTGACTCAATATTTTCAATCGATGGCAACAAAAACCCAACTCCCTGCAAGAAAAATTCTGCAGGCCTTGAGTTACATCTCACCTTGCATACTACTAATTCCATATGCCAAACTGCATATGAGGAAACTACAATGGTAACTAAAGAGTGTCTGGTCTCAACACTGTCACAGTTTAGAAACAGTAGTACCACTTATTCCTTGCCTTCAACAGGAGTTTCGATGGTGGGCTCAAGCCTGTCACCTCAACAAGGGACAGCCTTTCACTCAACCCACAGCCAGGCAAACACTGACAACAGATGCTTCAGATTACGCCTGGGGAGCACAAATGGCAGGAAAATGTATTCAGGGCAAGTGGCCCGCAGAACAAAGGCATCTTCACATCAATCAAAAAGAGATGCTAGCTGTACAAAATGCCCTTATAGCTTTCAAGGACCTTCTGCATCCAGGACAACTGCTACTAAAGACGGACAACACCCCAGTTATGTGGTACATAAGCAACGGGGCACTCATTCATATCCCCTCTGCAGACAAGCCATGACCTTGTGGAACACAGCTATAACCTGTCAAGTTCATCTGCAAGCACAATTCCTGCCAGGAGAGAAAAACACAGTGACAGACGACTTAAGCAGAAACATCATGGATCTGCACAAGTGGAAATTACATCCACAAATGTTCAGGATGATAACACAAAAATGGTGGAGCCCGGACATAGATCTGTTCGCATCCCCAATGAATTGCCAGCTACAGAAATTCTGCACAAGGACTTACCACCCACAAGCATGGAAAGTGGACGCCCTCTCATTCAGTTGGAAAAACCTACAAGTATAAGCTTTCCCACCACTACCTCTCCTTTCAAAGATACTCATAAAAGCCAGACAAGAAAAGCCAAAGATGATCCTGATTGCCCCAGACTGGCCATGCCAGCACTGGTACCCAATCTTAAAGAACTTAGCACAAGGTCCACTATGGATTTTGCCTCAAATCCCACAACTTCTGACTCAGCAAAACAATCAGATACTTCACGGCCAGCTCAAGACTTTAAACCTGGCTGCATGGCAGATTCCTTAGTCAAGCATTGCCATCTGCCTCTTTACTCTAAATCCAGAGCTGGCTTTGCCACTGCAGTCCTGCAGGGCCTTATAGCCACCCCTAATGCCTTATAGAACCAGCCACCTTACCTCAGCTTTGGGATTCTACCCAAGTGTAATGACTGCAGCAGTGTAACACGATGAACATAGTACAGTTTTGTACCTACAATAAATGTAGATGTTTGAGTGTATACACTGCTGCAGTCCAGGTTACCCTCCCTCCTTCCCATCTTACTTGCTGGTACTTACCCAAGCCTTCTACCCTTTGTTACCTATGGGGAGTATTTGCTAGTAACTGAAAGTTTTTGATTGCTTTTCTTATGTATGTTTTACTAGCAATTTACATTGCCTACCTTTTTGGGGGCACCTGACATCTGGGGCAAGAAAAACTGAAGAAAATGTCGTCGGCTGCATCTTCTATACCCCTGGTGCACTGACATCAGGGAAGAAGCGACTGCAACCGACGCCAGACCAAGACTTTGGAACTCGGGCCGACTGCGGGACTGCCTGACGGCAGGATAACCCAAATGTAATGACTGCAGCAGTGTATGCACTTGAACATCTACATTTATGGTAGTTACAAAACTGTACTTTTAGGTGGGCAAAAATTTTAATCATTGTACATTCAAATCTTGAGAAGTGTAGCCAGAATACTACAGGAGTAGCTGCATAAGTTCATAGATTAGTACTTGGCTAACTGGCTTTGTGGACCCTTTTAAGCCTACCCAATTACTCCCATGTCAAACTCAAACACTGTACTGTCCTTAACCATTATGCCAACCTCCCATTGTGTCACATTTAGTGAACTCTCCCCACAGGTCCTTCCCAACAGTCTTCCCAGTACTACTGGCTGGAATGCTTTTTATTTATGCATACTGTAGGCAAGCTAATATTCTGTGGATGGACTCCCAGACTTCCAAATGCAAAGTAAGATCAGATGATGTGGTGCTGCTTTGTCAGTGGAAGTCTTAACAATATTTTAAATATTCAGTTTATTTATTTTTGAATAAATGGTCAGAGTAGCATGTAAAAATAACCTATTTAAATATCTTGTTTTATATTTCCCTGTGTTGTTTTACTTTATATTCTTTCAAAACTCTTTACCCATGATTTATTCTATGCTTATTTGTTTAAAAAGTAATGCATTACAACTTGCTTTCTTAAATTTGTTTTTCTCCTATATTGTTTTTACCCCCGTGCTTGCCATCCATCAACTCTTCCCTTCTTGGCACCAGGAATTTCATCTAGTGTCAGGATGACAGCTGTTCTGAAGGAGAAGGGAGTGCTATTCAGTCAGCCGTGAAGGTGCTTTGTACCCTCACTGTCATCCCAGCAATGGGGACGTTGGTAATGGCCCTAACCCTACCCCTTGAGGGGGGAAATGTGATTTGTGGTGCTGTCAAGACCCAAAGTGGATTTCACTTGCAAGTGTACACTTCTGCACATCCAAGCTGAAATTTACCACCAGCTGGTAATTTGGTGAGCCTAATGTTTCACCCAGGCCACACATCTGCATTACTATTCCATCGCTGAGATTTTGGCTCGGTGCACAGCTGGCTGTGTTCCCACCCTTTCCCCCAGGATGGCCACATCTGTCCTCCCTGCCAGTTCTGTCTGGAGCTCATTCAATTAATGGAACTTGGGCCACCTGAGCTGCCGTACCAGAGTCCTTCTTAGCTGTAGTTTTATGTCGAACTTTGTCTTTTCGTAGTAGTATTGCTACGGCTTTGAAAGCACAGAGTTTTGCAGACATTAGTCTGCTTTCTTGTAAGCCATTTCTTAATCAGGCTTCTTGTGGAGCACATTAGTTTTAATGTTCAGGTTTATGAATGGGAAGTCATCTGGGAATTTATACGCGTGTGTGTGTATACATTTTTTCCCTAAAAATGCTGTACTTTTGCTTGAAGAAATTAAGATTTTTGCCTTTATGCTATTACTCTAAATTTTGTACAGAAGCAAAAAAAGGCATCATATTTAAATGTGACCTAAGAAATGTAATGTTTTGACATAAATAAAGCTAGTGAAAGAAAATAGCTTGCTTATATTAATTTGCTGAAAATGTATATATCTTACACATAAAGAGTTAATGTTAACGTTACGTGCTTTCCTTTAGGTTTCTATTCAGAAGCAGGATTCTGATATTGGGGATCTTGGTACTGTCAGTCTTTTTAAGAGGCCTGTTCCAAAGTCAAAACCAGGTAATTGAACTCTTCTGTTTTTCACTTGCTGTGTGTAATGTTTTAAAGTAGTTGCTGTAGGAAAAAACAATAATGTGCCATTTTTTCTTGTTTTCGTGGCTTTTTTTTTCAACTGAATATTACTGTAATTTATTAGCTTTGTATGGTGTAAACTCTTTCCCCCTAAGGGAGCTCTGGCCAAATTCGCCTACTTGCGAAGGCATTATTGTCTGGACATTTTGTGTAGAGCTGGAGTAGGTTGTGCTATGGTTATCTGTTTTTCCTTCATGGTCTATTTTTCTCATTTACTTTGGTTTTCTTTTAGAGTCCTTTTACGAGTAACACTTTTTTTTGTCTTGATTATATACCGTTGCAGTACATCTTTTATTAAGTGCTTCCACATGACTTTTTCTACTTGTGGTTCATGTTGACTGAGAAGGTGGGACTATGGCAGTCATGAGAGATATTTACTGTTACACTGCTTCTTTTTTCTCTCTTTTGGCCTCTCTTTCGACATTGTAGCCTCCAGGAATCTTCCCATTTGCCTAAACTGCTAATTTGTTCTCTTGTAGCAATGAGAGCTGTTTGATATGTCACACTTGCCACACTGTAGACTACCCTTTATTAAGGGAATGGTGACCCACCTGTAGCCTCTCTCCCTTTTTTGAAGTTACTACAGTTGCATATTTCCATACATCTGCACTCCTTTTCAACTTGCTTTATCCACATTGAGGTAGAGTCATTGCTTTTATGGTGTATATTATGGGAAATGTTTATGCTCTTCACCTGCTTCAGAAGATGCGGCCATCAGCTGTTGTTGCCTACATCCTCCTGGTCTTTCTTTTTCTTTGATGTATCTGGACCCTGTACTTAT